>NC_090406.1:33737293-33908029 GCF_036365525.1 Heterodontus francisci | reverse complement strand
TGGCCCAGTTAAGATTCTGGTCAATGGCAACGCACAGGATGTTGATTGTGGGGGATTCAGCACTGGTAATGCCATTGAACATCAAGGGGAGATGCTTAGATTCTCTTTTGTTTGAAATGGTCATTGCCTGCCACTTGCGTGGCACAAATATTACTTGCTACTTATCAGCCCAAGCCCGGATGTTGTCCAGGTCTTGCTGCATATGGACATGGACTGCTTCATTATTTGAGGAGTCGCGAACGGTGCTGAACTTTGTGCAGTCATCAGCAAACATCCCCAATTCTGACCTTATGATGGAGGGAAGGTCATTGATGAAGCAACTGAAGATGGTTGCGCCTAGGACATTACTCTGAGGAACTCCTGCTGTGATGTCCTGTGACTGAAATGATTGACCTTCAACAACCACAATCATCTTCCTTTGTGCTAGGTATGACTCCAACCAGTGAAGAGTTTTCCCCCTGATTTCCATTGATTCCAGTTTTGCTCGGACTCTTTGATACCACACTCGGTCAAATCTTGCATTGAGGCCAAGGACAATCACTCTCACCTCACCTCTGGTGTTCAGTTAATTTGTCCATGTTTGGACCAAGGCTGTAATGAGGTCAGGAGTTGAGTAGTTCGACAGTTTTGAAGTTTTGGGAAAGATGACAGCAGGAGATGGTGCAATATGTCTCTCTGTGGAGTAACCTCTCAAATCACTCAAATTCCTCAAACTGCTCACTGTATTCAGCTCATTGCTGGCCAGTGTCTGAAGTGCTGATGCCCTTGTTTCAATGCTCATTTTCAGTCATCTAAAGGCATTGGCTTTTATTTTTAAACTTTTAGGTTTAAAATAAAACAAAACTAAACTTGACTTTGCTTCAGAGGAAGTTGCAAAATTTAACTTGGAAAGTACCCAAACTAACTGTAATATTTTGTGCAGTCTTATTGACTTACCAGCTTGAAATTGGCAGCCCAGAAATTTAAGACTTTGTGACAGATTAATAAAGAATTTACAAATCATGCCCTTTGTTAAAATAATATTTCTGGTAATTTGTGAAAAATGGAATCTCATGATGTATAGTTGAGGTGGCCATGAATCACGAGCCATGAGTTGGGATTAGAATAGGTGAAATGTTTTTCAGCCGGCACAGACATGATGGGCCAAGTGGCCTCTTTCTGTGCCATAAACGTTCTATGATTTCTATGAGCCACTTGTGGCACCTTGGATATGTGTGACAGTAGATTGGCTCTCTACTTGACTGGCAATCCCGAGTGCTGTACTTGAGGAGTGAGAAGGACCATTCTCTGTCGAAGTAATATTTTCAGGGAAGTGGGATTTGGTGGGGGGCAGGAACAGCACTGACATTTTATAAGTAGGCCTGAAATGAAACCAGGACCTTATAGATGAGACTGGCATTTACTGACTGCCAGGCAGAGTTGAGGGAGCAGAAGTGAGCAAATTGGTCAGTGATACCTGGTGACTGTGCCATGGATTAACGTCAGCATTCAGCTTTGAAAGTATGACTTGTTGCCAATAATGGATTGTGGGATTTCAAGCTCAAGAACCCAAATCCTGAACCTTTCTGCCGTATTTAATTGGATTACTTTTGGGGAGTGGGTAGAGTTGCCAACCCTCCAGGATTGTCCCAGAGTGTGTAAGAATTAAACATTAATCGCCCAAACACTGGAAAAATTACAGTGGTATTAATTTTTTTTTAAATGGTGCAGAAATTGCACACGAGCTGCCATGCAAGTGTCTCGACTGGTACTGAGCTAAAGTCTTCCTTGTATACAGCCCAAGGACCAAGGCGGCCTGCTGAAGTTTTAAAAGTGTCAGCATTGTGTTGAAGTGCAGGTGATCAGTTCTTGTGATTTCCTGATCTCAAATGAACCAACCTCTGTAAAACCGATGGGTCTGTGAAGGTGACTTTGGCATCTCTCAAGTGGTAATGGAAAAGGACTTGACTCTTTGTTCGATACAAATTTCTTTTTCTGAAGTCAAAAGGGTGCCTTCCTCCCGAATATTGAATGTTTGTTTATCTTCTGGCAACTTCACTTAGATGCTGGCATTTCCTTCTGATACAAAATACATATTTTGCAGATCAGCCTCTCATACTCTAGCAATGATTAACTCCATCATAAAAATAGTAGCATTGCAAGTTTCACTAAATGTGCTAAGTCTTGCTGGTGTACAGTTCTTCGAGCACCCTTCAGTACCTTTTTCAGTCTTCACGTATGATCTTAAACAGTGTGTGTCATTAGACCATTGAGGTATCACAGAGTCTGCTATTGTCCTCAGCAAGCACCCATCCAATTCACTTTCCAGTAGGAGTCACTGAACTGACTGCTGCCCCAGTTTAGATCAGTAGTTCAGTGCAAACTGCAGTCAAACTTGAGATCTGTTTGGGTCCCCACATAGGGCACTGAATTTAGACAAAGAACCATTAGAGGAAGCCGTGTGTTTGATTAAAAGCTGAAGGTTAATTTGAGTCAACCACATTCATGCAAAAATAAGTTCGAATTAGCTCTCATGGTGGCTCAGTTGCTTAAAGGCTGGAAAGGTTTGGTCCCAAGTTAGAATATGTTGAGTTAACAATCTCAGCAATGGTCTCGGTACCCCTGGGTGAGGGAGAGGAAAATAAGTCAGGGTTCCTACTCATGATCATCCCGACTTCTGCTGGAAAGTGTGTGGCCACTGAGCAAAGGGAGGACTGAGCCCATCTGCAATGCCCGAAATAACCTCCCTCATGACAGCTAAGTTTTAAGTTTCTGTGGATCCCACTTCTGATGTAAAACTGCCACGAGTGCAGCAGCAGCACTGATAAAGTAGGACCTGGCTTATGCTGTTTGGGTGGAATCTCCACCCCTGACCCTCCCACATAACCCAAGACAACAGAGAGGGTGGAGTTCATTTTCCTGGCTCCAGCCTCCTTACTGCTGACTGCCCTACACACGGGGATCATTCCTGAATCGTGGCTTGGACCCTCCCTGAAAACATTTGCTTCCGCCAGAGTAGAGTGCTGGCTGGTGACACCTAAAAAAGCATATTCTCTGTGCTGGCGATGCCAGCAGTTCTAATAAACAGTTGACCAGCAGTGCATTTCTTGGGCAACAGGTCAGGCAGCATCTGTGGAGAGAGAAACAGAGTTAATGTTTTAGGTCATGGGTCGTGATCGGAAACATTAACTCTGTTGCTCTCTCCACAGATGCTGCCTGACGTGTTGAGTATTTCCAGCATTTTCTGTTTTTGTTTCAGATTTCCAGAATCCGCTGTATTTTTCTTTTCTGTGCATTTCTTGTGGCTTCCCCTGTTCCGACAGGCAACTCATTATGCATCCATAATGGCATGGGCACCCACCAATGAGATGCTAATGAGCTGGCCTCCTGCTGACCCTGGATACTTGTCAGGGGCAAATGTTGTCAGCAAGTCCTCCATCACACTTAGATCACTAGTACGGTTCTACACCTTCTCGTCTGGACTTTAACTTTTCTGAGTTTGACACAACAAAGGGATAGCACCAGATAATGGGTTGACATTTGTTTTGGGCATTAACGGAAAGTGGGCAGCATGTGATTGTATTGACTGCAATAGTGCAATGGATGGCCAATCCAATACCATCCAAAGTGAATTTGTAACCCAACATTTTCAGTGGAGAGTAAAGTTGGAGTAAGCAGTTAGAAATAGGGATCACATTTGGACCACCACAGGTTATAGCTCAGAGTACGCATTGAGGTTACAAAAAAGGGAAAACTATTATGTTCATGTCAAACAATAGTTTTATTCATATTTAGAACAAGTGTAGGGTTACTGAGCTTAGAACAAACATCTTCTGACGTAGGGTCCGGAGTTATTAAAGCTTATTTGGCGTAAGGAGTTTCAGGAGGAAACTGTTCAACTTGCTACAGGTTGCTGGTTAATAAAACGGCGCAGCCTGGTATCCAGCCTTGTGACAATTAGTCGCTGTCTGCGGTTTTAATGCACAGCAATTTATTGGAATGGATTCCCCCTGCATGTGCTGAGGGGGAATGAGAGATGCAGTTAATACAAAGACTTTTCAGATGGACTTGAGCTCAAATCCAATCCCAACAGAGAGGATGATAATTGATAGGATGGTAACACAGGCTTGAGGAGCTAATTGGCTGACTCCTGTTCCTATCGTCATGCCCAGTAAAGGCATATCATATTCCTAACTTTTAAGATATAAACTTTAGGAAATGTGGACTCTTTGAAATTGACTTTTCCTTTTTAAAAAAAAAAAGTGGACAATATGCTGCAAAGATGGCTGCCGAAGATCAGATGCCGTGGCCTGTGTATTCAAAAACGGTTTGAAAGGACAAAAGAATATATTACAGACTAAGAGGTGTTAACTTCACCCATCCTGAAACCATCAAGAGATATTCCTGAATTTTTTGTGTATGCATGTATGAGTGAATTTGTGCGTGAGTGGTGTTGCAACCATTTTGGGAATCGTGTAAAAATAGTTATCTTTGTTTAACCTGTGAGAAAGCCTGTCATTTGTCTGTTTATTTGATCCTAAAAAACACTCTGGCCTACTCCTGCTCCGAATGAGTATAACTCATTATTTTAAACAAAACACAATTGCAGTCAGTTGGGAGGTGAACAGAGGGAACCACCCACATCCCTTATCACCTGTCTGTAACAGTATAGTCATTCATAGCTTCTGGCTGTAGGAGTGCCACACTAAATGAGTTTGGAAAGTGGGAACAAAGTTCCTAATGAGTGTAGTCCCAGAGCATAAAACTGACCTGAAACAGCAAACTCAATATGGTGAGTATCTAACCTATGCTGTACCTGACCAGGGAGTATTTAATGGTCCTGTGTAGAGGGAGATTTATTCACTCTGTATCTAAACTGTGCTATAGCTGACCAGGGAGTGTTTGACGGGCAGTATAGAGGGAGCATTCCTCTATATCTAACCTGTATTTTACAACCTGGGAGTGTTTAATGGGGGAGATATAATAAAAAGAGCTTTCTTTTCTCTGTATTGAACAGATGCTGTTCCTCATCTGGGGCTAATTAATGCTGACATTGAAATGAGAAATGTTCCATTCCACAGCACTAACATCCCTCACGAGAACATAAAAATTAACTATTAATTTGTTAACTGTATTGAAAAGATCTTCCTGTAATCCAACTGTGGAATCATCACTCTAGTACAGTCTATTAGGAATAATTATTCTAATATAGACTGAGGATTAGCTCTCCCAATGCAGGCTAATTCAGAAACAATGTAGTATTTGGAGAAAAAGTGATTCTGAGGATTGTAGGGCTTTGACATGAGTATGTCATTTTTGCATGTTAATGATTTTTTACTTCGTGTTTAATGGGCAGATAGTTGGCATCCTTTAAACAGTGACACACTAAGGCTGCAATCTTGTGAAGTATTTCCCAATATATGAAAAGGACATAGACCATTATCTTCCTCGTTCCAGCCATTCTGGTGACAGGAAAAGTTTCTGTGGCCAAAATGAGACCAAGTAAATAGTCACTGATCACTTTTATCTGGCATGACAAACAGAGAGAAACAGTTAACATTTCAGATTGATGACCTACCATCAGTTCTGAAATGTTAACTCAGTTTCTTTCTCCACAGATGCTACCTGACCTGCTATTTCTAGGACTTTCTATTTTTACTACAAAAAGTCAGTTGCCCAACTGGTTGACCTTGAACCCACTGAACCGGAGTAAGAATGTATGGATATCTTGTGTTCAATATATATGGGCATCCTGGATTCAAACTGCATAGGCATCCTTGATTCAAGGTGTTTGGGTATTCTAGGGAACAAGAGTTATCTGCATTCTAGATCCTGGGTGCAAGGAGCCCCCAAAGCCTACGTAGGCTTTCAAGACATATTAGGTGGGCTTTGTTCATCTCATTACTGCAGTCTTTTGATTGGTATGGCCAGGTTCCTCTTAGGGAGTTTTTCTTGCACCCCTACCAGAAGCAGAGGCTTTTTTGTTCATTTCATGGGATGTGGGCGTTGTTGGCCAGGCTAGCATTTATTACTCATCACTAATCGCCTATGAGAAGGTGGTGGTGAGCTGCCTTCTTGAACCGTGGCAGTCCCTGTGCGGTAGGTCCACCCACAGTGCTGTTAGGAAGGCAGTTCCAGGACTTTGACCCAGTGACAGTGAAGGAACGGCGATATAGTTCCAAGTCAGGATGGTGTGTGGCTTGGAGGGGAACTTGCAGGTGGTGATGTTCTACGCATCGGCTGCTTTTGTCCTTCTAGGTGGTAGAGGTGGCGGGTTTGGAAGGTGCTGACAAAGCAGCCTCGATGCGTTGCTGCGGTGCATCTTGTAGATTGTACACACTGCTGCCACTGTGCGTCAGTGGTGGAGGGAGTGAATGTTTGTCAATGGGGTGCCAATCAAGCGGGCTGCTTTGTCCTGGATGGTGTCGAGCTTCTTGAGTGTTGTTGGAACTGCACCCGTCCAGGCAAGTGAAGAGTATTCCATCACACTCTTGACTTGTGCCTTTTATAATCATCAACTAAGGACTTTAGGAAGCTCCAGTAGTTTTGAGTCCAACCTTGCTGCCCACCAGGGAGTGGTTGGTGTCGCAGTCCGCACTGTGGAAGCTGCGTGTGATTTGAACACTGTTTAAAGAGGCTCGCCTTGTGATGATGAGGTCCAGCTGTTGCCAACGACGTGATATTGGGTGCCTCCATGAAACTTGGTGACAGGGTTTAGTATGAAAGAACGAGTTGGTGATGCAGAGGTTATGATAGGTACACAACAGCAGCCGTCTCTGTCCATTCTCATTCATCCTTCCAATGCCATAGCGCCCAAGGCAGGAGGGCCATGAGTCATGGTCGGCCCCAACCCTGGCGTTAAAGTCCCCCAGCAGGAACAAATGTTCGGTATTGGGGATGCTACTAATGATATTATGGAGTTCCTCGTAGAACTGGTCTTTAACTTCAGGTGGGGAGCAGAGTGTTGCAGCATAGATGCTGAGTAGGTTTACTGGACCAGAGGCGGTGAGAAGTCGGATGGACAGTATGCGTTCCGAGCCATTTGAAGATGGTTCTATCATGCTGAGCAAAGAGTTCCTGATGGCGAAGCCCACTCCATGCTGTCTTGGTTCTTCAGGATCCCTACCCTGTCAGAAGAAGGTGACTGCAACAACTACCGTGGAATCTCCCTGCTCAGCACAGTGGGGAAAGTCTTCACTCGAGTCGTTTTAAACATGCTCCAGAAGCTGGCTGAGCGTGTCTACCCTGAGGCACAGTGTGGCTTTCGAGCAGAGAGATCCACCATTGATATGCTGTTCTCCCTTCGCCAGCTACAGGAGAAATGCCGCGAATGACAGTTGGTTTCATACATCTCACCAAAACCTTTGAACTCGTCAGCAGACATGGTCTCTTCAGACTACTAGAAAAGATCGGATGTCCACCAAAGCTACTAAGTATTATCACCTTATTCCATGACAATATGAAAGGCACAATTCAGCATAGCAGCACCTCATCAGACCCCTTTCCTATCCTGGGTGGCGTGAAACAGGGCTGTGTTCTCGCACGTACACTGGGATCTTCTTCTCCCTACTGCTCTCTCATGCGTTCAAGTCTTCAGAAGAAGGAATTTTCCTCCACACAAGATCAGATGGCAGGTTGTTTAACCTTGCCCATCTAAGAGCGAAGACCAAAGTACAGAAGGTCCTCATCAGGGAACTCCTCTTTGCTGTCGATGCTGCATTAACAGCCCACACAGAAGAGTGTCTGCAGACACTCATCGACAGGATTGCGGCTGCCTGCAACAAATTTGGCCTAACCATCAGCCTCAAGAAAACGAACATCATGGGACAAGACATCAGAAATGCTCCATCCATCAATATCAGTGACCACGCTCTGGAAGTGGTTCAAGAGTTCACCTACCTAGGCTCAACTGTCACCAGTAACCTGTCTCTCAATGCAGAAATCAACAAGCGCATGGGAAAGGAGTCTGCTGCTATGTCCAGACTGGCCAAGAGAGTGTGGGAAAATGGCGCACTGACACACTCAGACTTTTGTGTTCCGTATCAAGCCTGTGTCCTCAGTACCTTGCTGTATGGCAGCGAGGCCTGGACGAGGCCTATGTCAGCCAAGAGCAACGTCTCATTTCATTCCATCTTTGCTGCCTCCGGAGAATCCTTGGTATCAGGTGGCAGGACCGTATCTCCAATGCAGAAGTCCTCGAGGCGGCCAACATCCCCAGCTTATACACCCTACTGAGCCAGCAGCGCTTGAGATGGCTTGGCCATGTGAGCTGCATGGAAGATGGCAGGATCCCCAAGGACACATTGTACAACAAGCTCGTCACTGGTATCAGACCCACCGGCCGTCCATGTCTCCGCTTTAAAGACGTCTGCAAACGCAACATAAAGTCCTATAACATTGATCACAAGCCATGGGAGTCAGTTGCCAGCGATCGCCAGAGCTGGCGGACAGCCATAAAGGCGGGGCTAAAGAGTTGCAAGTCGAGGAGAAGTCCTGCAGTTGGCAGGAAAAAAGACAGAAGCGCAAGGAAAGAGCCAACTGTGTAACAGCCCCGACAGCCAATTTTATCTGTAGCGCCTGTGGAAGAGTCTGTCACTCTAGAATTGGCCTTTATAGCCACTCCAGGCGCTGCTTCACAAACCACTGACCACCTCCAGGCGCTTACCCATTGTCTCTAGAGACAAGGAGGCCAAAGAAGAAGAGTAGTTTTATAAAAGGATTTTGGATAACCCAGTAATAAAACAGATTGGAGAAAACTGGCTGGTTGATTGTATTCTCCATTGATACCATTTAGTGGACAGAAGTCCATAGATCGGCGGCGCAGTGGTTAGCACCGCAGCCTCACAGCTCCAGCGACCCGGGTTCAATTCTGGGTACTGCCTGTGTGGAGTTTGCAAGTTCTCCCTGTGTCTGCGTGGGTTTCCTCCGGGTGCTCTGGTTTCCTCCAACATGCCAAAGACTTGCAGGTTGACAGGTAAATTGGCCATTCTAAATTACCCCGAGGATAGGTAGGTGGTAGGGAAATATAGGGACTGGTGGGGATGTGGTAGGAATATGGAATTAGTATAGGATTAGTATAAATGGGTGGTTGATGGTCGGCACAGACTCGGGCCGAAGGGCCTGTTTCAGTGCTGTATCTCTTTTTAAAAAAAAGATCCAGTTAAAGGCCATTCTATACCTGCCTCATATTCCTATATGGCATTTCATATTCCAGTTTCTTTTGACAGTGTGGGCGGAGATGCAACACCATTCCCATGACCATGGTTTTCTTGATGCTTATAGTCAAGGAGAACAAGTTACAGGAATGGGAGAAACAATCCATGAGTCTTTGTAGCTGAGTTTCCATGTGTGCGACTAGCACAGAATCATCAATGTAGAGGATTTCTCTGATCAGGACGCAATGTGTTTTTTGTCTTCGCTTTCAGTCTTGATAGATTGTAGAGCTTGCCATCTGACCGAGTGTGCAAGTAGACTCCTTCCATATTTGCAGGGAAGGCGAAAGTTAGGAGCATGGAGAAGAAGATGCCAAACACAGTGGAGGCTAGGACACAACCCTGTTTCACTCCAAAACTGTCGGAAGTGGAGCCGTCCAACTGTACAGTGCAGTGCATGTTGTCATGGAAGGAGTGAATGAGACTGAGGAGCTTCAGTGGATAGTCAATGTTCCTCAAAATCTTGTAGATCCCTGCTCTGCTGACAGTATCGAATGCTTTAGCGAGAGCTACGGAAGTAAGATAAAGGGATATACTCTGTTCCCTACACCTCTCTTGTAGCTGTCGTATATAGAAGATCATGTCCACAGTAGATTTGCCGGCACAGAAACCGTACTGTGCTTCTGGGTACACCTGGTCTTCAAGTGGATGGATTCTTTTAAGTATGACTCTAGCAAAGGCCTTCCCCCATGAATCTGAGGAGTGAGGTGCCTCTGTAGTTCTTGCAGTCTCCTTTGTCATCTTTCTTTTTGTATAGTGTGATGATTTTTGCATCCCACATCTCCTGTGGAATGGAGCCTACCTTCCAGCAGAGAAGGAGAAGGTCATAAGGGTGTGGCAACAGATGGGACTTTCCGTGCTTGAGCAATTCAGCTGAGATTCTGTCGTTGACGGATGCCCTTCTGTTCGCTAGGCAGTCTATGGCCTTCTTGAGTGATGAGGGTTCTTCATCAAACTCATCCAAGACAGAAAGCTGCAGGAGAGCATCAAGCACGGACTGGGAAATGTCCGACACACAGGAGTACGGCTCACAGTAGTGTTCATCCCCGCAGGACATCTGCTTACTTCTGTTGGTGAGTACTTCACCATCTGCTGACTTCAAGGGAGCAACTTTGGTGATGGCAGGGCCAAGTGCCCTGTTGATCCCTTCGTACATAGCTCGTAGATTACCATTGTCACAGGCAGTTTGGATTTCTTGACATAAGTTGATCCAGTGTTTGTTGTGCAGTGTCTTAGCTGTTGGGTTTATGTTGTGCATCATGCAGGCTTTGTTTTTTTGCATCAATGATGGATATCATCACAACTGAGTGTGTCTCGAACCAGTCCTTGTTGCAGGTTCCACCTTGACTAAATGATGCTTCTGCTGCTTCATAGAAGATTGAGCTTAGTGACTTCCAAGCTTCATCGATATCAGTATTGACCCTTCCTGGTAAACCCTTGGTGGGGAGCAATTGTTCTAAAGGCAGTGCGATGTGCTGGTATTGGTATCATTGCTTGTGCAAAGGATGTTGATGCGTGGCAGGCTATTGAGTTTGGAGCTGTGGAACTTTCGGGGCTGCACCTTCACTCTGCTGCTAACAAGAGTGTGGTCGGTGTCGTAGTCTGCACTATGATAGGTGCGGGTGTGGAGAACACTGGGCAAATCGTACCTCTTCATGATGACTAGATCTAGTTGGTGCCAATGTCCAGACAGATGGCAGATGCAGTATAATGTGGGAAAATGTTAGGTTCTCCATTTTGGTGGGAAGAATAGAAAAGGAGACCATTTAAATGGCGAGAGACTGCAGAATGCTGTGGTACAGAGGGATTTGGCTGTCCTCATACATAGATCGCAAAAGGTTAGCATGCAGGTACAGCAAATAATTAGGAAGACAAATGGATGTTGGCCTTCATTGCAAAGGGGGATGGAGTGTAAATGTAGGGAAGTCTTGCTACAACTGTAAGGGTGTTGGTAAGACCACACCTAGATCACTGCGTACTCTATTGGTCTCCTTATTTCAGGAGGGATACACTTGCATTGGAGGCAGTTCAGAGAAGGTTAAATAGGCTGATTCCTGGGATGAAGGAGTTGTCTTATGAGGAAAGATTGAGCAGCTTGGGCCTATACTCTTTGGAATTTAGGAAAATGAGAGGTGACCTTATTGAAACATATATGATTCTAAGGGTGCTTGACAGGGTAGATGCTGGGAGCATGTTTCCCCTCGTGGGGGAATCTAGAACTAGGGGGCACAAATTTCAAAATAAGGTATTTCCCATTTAAGACAGAAATGAAGAGGAATTTCTTCCCGCAGAAAGTTGTTAATCTTTGGAATTCTCTACCCCAGAGAACAGTGGAGACTGGGTCATTGAATATATTCAAGGCTGAGTTAGACAGATTTATGATCAACAAGGGAGTCTAGGGTTATGGTGGGCAGGCAGGAAAGGGGAGTTAAGGCCACAATCAGATCAGCCATGATATTATTGAAGGACAGAGCAGGCTTGAGGGGCCAAATAGCCTGCTCCTCCTATTTCTTATGTTCTTGCGTTCTTGACTATCGAAGATTAAGGGTTGATCTAACTGAGGTACTTAAGATGATTAAAGGAATTGGAAGAGTAAATACAGAGAAACTATTTCCTTTTGTGGGGGAGTCCAGAACAAGGGGGCATAACCTTAAAATTAGAGCTAGGCTGTTCAGGGGTAATGTCAGGGAGCACTTCTTCACACAAAGGGCATTTGAAATCTGGAACACTCTCTCCAAAAGGGCTGTTGAGGCAGGGTGAATTGAAAATGTCAAAACTGAGATTGATGGATTTTTGTTAGGTAAGAGTATGAAGGCATATGAAACCGAGGCGGGTAGATGGAGTTCAGATACAGGTCTGCCATGATCAAATTGAATAGTGGAACAGGCTTGAGTGGCTGAATGGTCTACTCTTTTTCCTGAGTTCCTATGGAAGCAGGGGTTTGAAGCATCATACCCAAGTCCTCCCTTCTCCTAAAATTTGTATGATTCCTACAATGTCAGGAATGCCTGAGTGATGAATAAGATAAGATTGCCAACCTTAGGGTCTTTGAATGACAGCATTTCACATGCACAGTGAACCTTCTGACCATCACACCAGGCCTTGCTGTTAATTTATGGTTGGCGAGTTTTGAAACTTAGGATGGCCTATGGGATCTTGGAATTTCATAGGACAGGAGCAGGATGGAAGGTTCACATTGAGGGGATGGAGGGAATGCTGATGATGCCAGCACATGAAAAGTTCTGCTTCTCTTAGAACCAGTCAAACTAGAACATGTTCCTAATAATAGCAAAATACTGCAGATGCTGGAGATCTGAAATAAAAACAATAAGTCTTGGAAATAGTCAGCAGGTCTGGCAGCATCTGTAGAGAGAGAAGCAGAGTTAACGTTTCAGGTCAGTGACCCTTCATCAAGTTCCTATTGTGTTTGAGGAATGCTAAGGTAGGTAGATGTACTGTATCTAATCATTCCTGGTAGCCTATTTCTCAACTCCATTATCCTTTTGATTGAAAAAGTTCCCCTGTTTTCCCTCTGTAATCCTAACTTCCTCATTTTAACCCATAGTATTTGAATCCTTCACCATAGGGAACAATTTGCATGGGTCAACTTGGAGAAGTCTCTTCAAAATTTTGAAAACTGCAATTGGGCTGCTTCAAAGTCACTTGGAGTCATAGAGTCGTACAGCATAGAAACAGGCCTTTCGGCCCACCAAAGTAAACTAATACAACTTCCTAAACATCTTTTCAAAACTTAAATTCAATATAACCAGAATTATCTGCGTCTACCAACCAGGTTTTAGGTAGACTTGAAGATATTCAAGTGGTTCCCATTATTTGCTGTATTTGTATCCTGTGTTGATTGGGCCCACTGTTTAGAACTTGATAGGGTAGGCACCTGGCCTGGTGCCAGTCTGCCACCAATGTCCAGGAGGATCCAGGTCTGACTCTCCTGTCTCGTTTCTACCTCACCATCCCCTCAGATGGGAGATGCTGTAGACTTCCATTGATGCCTTACTGTTTGGCAAAGCACCAACCTGAAGCCATGAGAAGTGGGACTTGCACTTATGTCTGTTACTGCTTCATGGCAAAATCAATTCCACAGGAATTTCCTTAGGGTTTATTCCCACTCCACCATTATAACTTTGGCGGAAACCCTGCTTATATGCATAATTGGAATTTCCACCGAAGTTACGGCCTCGGACAGTGAGATTGCCTGAGGAAATTACCAGTGACTCTGAAGAACTTTGTTTTTCTACACTTGTCTCCTAGAGAGCTGGGTTTGTATTAAATAACTTCCCACAGTGACACGGAGAAAAGCTGATCTGCAGGACTCAGTAGTACACCATTCCTACAGCATAATTATAGCTCTATTGTGCCAGTCCTTTCACAGGATAAGGAGTATTGGCTAGTCATTTCCTGGTGTGTGTTATCAGCTGGAAAGCAGCTGGCCTGGTCCCCATCCCCAGCATGTCATCTATTACTTACAAGAAAATAATTAGTCATGTGCTGATCACACTTTGCGTGAAGAACTTTCTATTTGCCTTTTACTAATTTGAGCTTGTGGCCCCTTGTTCTACTCTTGCAATTCAACTGAACGTAGTTTTCCAGATTTGCTTTTTTCATACGGTACGTTATCTTTTATACCTCAAAGGCCAAAAGCCCCAAGTCTCTTAAGCCTTCCCTTATAACTCAAGACATGTGATACTAGTGCTGAAATCTTGTGGTTTTTCTTTGCACTACCTCCAAGGCTTGAATGGCTCCTTGTACCTTGGTAACCAGACCTGACAGAGCATAGTACAGTTTCATCATGACTTCCTTTTGACTTGCATTCTACTGCTTTGGCTCTCAAGTTCAACATCCTATTGGCTTTGTTCATTGCTATTCTTCATTGGTTGGATATGTTGCATATCAAGTCTACTAAGTCTCCTGGATCTCTTTCAATCGATCTGTAGCTATTTGAACATCATTCGTCAAGTACTGTGTTGCTTACATATTGCTGGTATATAAGATGGTAAATGATATAGAAAAGGTAAATCTAGAATATTGCTTCAAATTAAAATGTAAGAGTGGGGCAAGGAGACATGGAACAGGCAAAAGGTTCATCTAAGACTAGTATCAGGATGTTCTTTACATACCAACACATGGAATGGACTTCTGAGCAGAGTATTCAAAATAAAAGCCCCGGAATTGTTTGAGATGATTGGATGCTGTGTTGGGGAGACAGTAGCCTCTTTCATGATGGGCAAACTAAGATAGGCTAAATAGCCTTCCTTATCTATGTATCCATCTTGGAAACATGGCGATTCCATCAGGGGAAAAAATCTTAAAGTTGCAGACGATCGGGAATGCTGGGTGATCTTCTAAGGGAGATAGAATGCCTTGAGTCTGTGGAATGGAGCCTATGTATGATGTGTACATGAGGTTACCCAGAAACTCAATGATGAACACCACTTGGAGGAAGCATTGAGGGTGGCAAGGGCGCAAAATGTACTCTGGGTGGGGGATTTCAATGTCCATCTCCAAGAGTGGCTCGGTAGCACCACTACTGACTTAGCTAGCCGAGTCCTAAAGGACATAGCTGCTAGACTGGGTCTGTGACCGGTGGTGAGTGAATCAACAAGAGGGAAAAACATACTTGACCTCATCCTCACTAATTTGCCTGCCGCAGATGCATCTGTCCATGACAGTATTGGTAGGAGTGACCACCGCACAGTCCTTGTGGAGACAAAGTCCCGTCTTCACATTGAGGATACCCTCCATCATGTTGTGTGGCACAACCACCATGCTAAATGGGATAGATTTCAAACAGATCTAGCAATGCAAAACTGGGCATCCATGAGCAACTATGGGCCATCAGCAGCAGCAGAACTGTACTCAACCACAATCTGTAACCTCCAGGCCTGGCATATCCCCCACTCTACCATTACCATCAAGGGTTCAATGAAGAGTGCAGGAGGGCATGCCAGGAGCAGCACCAGGCATACCTCAAAATGAGGTGTCAACCTGGTGAAGCAACAACACAGGACTACTTGTATACATGCAATAGAGCTAAGCGATCCCACAACCAACGGATCAGATCTAAACTCTGCAGTCCTGCCACATCCAGTCATGAATGGTGGTGGACAATTAAACAACGAACAGGAGATTTGATTTTTTTTTTTTTAGATTTAGAGATACAGCACTGAAACAGGCCCTTCGGCCCACCGAGTCTGTGCCGACCATCAACCACCCATTTATACTAATCCTACAGTAATCCCATATTCCTACCACATCCCCACCTATCCCTATACTTCCCTATCAATAACCTATACTAGGGACAATTTATAATGGCCAATTTATCTATCAACCTGCAAGTCTTTGGCATGTGGGAGGAAACCGGAGCACCCGGAGGAAACCCACGCAGACACAGGGAGAACTTGCAAACTCCACACAGGCAGTACCCAGAATTGAACCCGGGTCGCTGGAGCTGTGAGGCTGCGGTGCTAACCACTGCGCCACTGTGACTCCACAAATATCGCCACCTTCAATGATGGGGGATCCCAGCACATCAGTGCAAATGATAAGGCTGAAGCATTTGCAACAATCTTCAGCCAGAAGTACGGAGTGGATGATCCATCTTGGCCTCCTCCTGAAGTCCCCAGCATCACAGATGCCAGTCTTCAGCCAATTCGATTCACTCCGTGTGATATCAAGAAATGACTGAAGTAACTGGATACTGCAAAGGCTATGGGCCCTGACAACAAGAGTACTGAAGACCTGTGCTCCAGAAATTTCCGCGCCCCTAGCCAAGCTGTTCCAGTACAGCTACAACACTGGCATCTTCCCAGCAATGTGGAAAATTGCCCAGATATGTCCTGTACACAAAAAGCAGGACAAATTCAACCGGGCTAATGACCGCCCCTTCAGTCTACTCTCAATCATCAGTAAGGTGATGGAAGGTGTCGTCGACAGTGCTATCAAGTGGCACTTGCTTAGCAATAACCTGCTCAGTGAAACTCAGTTTGGGTTCTGCCAAGGCCACTCGGTTCCTGACCTCATTACAGCCTTGGTTCAGACATGGACAAAAGAGCTGAACTCAAGAGGTGAGGTGAGAGTGACTGCTCTTGACATCAAGGTAGCATTAGACAGTGTATGGCATCAAGGAGCCCTAGCAAAACTGATGTCAATGGGAATACTGTCCACTTGCCTGGATGAGTGCAGCTCCAACAACACTCAAGAAGCTCGACATCATCCAGGACAAAGCAGCCTGCTTGATTGGCACCCCATCCACAAACATTCACTCCCTCCACCGCCGATGCACAGTGGCAGCAGTGTGTACCATCTACAACATGCACTGCAGCAATGCACCAAGGCTCCTTAGACAGCACCTTCCAAACCCGCGACCTCTACCAACTAGAAGGACAAGGGCAGCCGATGCGTGGGAACACCACCACCTGCAAGTTCCCCTCCAAGCCACACACCATCCTGACTTGGAACTATATCGCCGTTCCTTCACTGTCGCTGGGTCAAAATCCTGGAACTCCCTTGCTGTTGCACTGTGGGTGTACCGACCCCATATGGACTGCAGCGGTTCAAGATGGCATCTCACCACCACCTTCTCATGGGCAATTAGGGATGGGCAATAAATGCTGATCTAGCCAGCAATGCCCACATCCCCATAAACAAATTAAGCAAAAGCTGAGGTTTGATGGTAATGTGTGTGTGCGTGCGTGCATATGTGGTGGTGTTAATTGCCTATTCAGCCCACTTGAGAGTACTTCCTGCTGTGTTATTGGCCTCATTCTTCACTCGGTGCACGAATCAAGCTGAGACAGGCTGGCAGGACTGTTTGTGCATGCTGGAGTGGAATGTGGGGAATTGGCACATCACTGCACAACTGTAAAATCCTCTGGCCATTACCTTCTTGGAGCTTGTAAGTGCTGTTTTCTATTTTCCTTTTGTGACAGACAAGAAGAGGTACTGTATAGAATATAAAGCTTAGAAATGACAGTCAAAATTTGTGTTCAAAACCACAAGTTAGAGAAACTCATTGCAGCTGTTTTTGCAATCACTTCCTTCTGCAAGTTCAAACATTCTTTAAAGGCAAAGAATTTGAAACCAGCCTAATGATCGGACTCCTTGCAACATCAGTCTGCAGCTGCAATGTAATTTTTCTGATTCGTTTTTTTTTTCTCCTTCTTTTGCTGTGACTGGGATATGGCCCCCAGATGTCCTCCAATACCACACTGATATGTTATGTCATTCTTGAAAGAGGGAAAAAAGACTTGCATTTATCAAAACTGTTCACTAATGTAATACAGGAAATGTGGCAGCTAAGCTCTGCACAGCAAAGCCCTGCAAACAACAGGGATAATGACCAGACCATTTTTTTTTAGTAATGTTGGTTGAGGGATTAATATTAGCCAGGATACTGGGGAGAATGCCCCTCAATGTCTTCAAAATAGTGCCATGGATCTGTTCCCGAGAGGGCCAACTGACATTTGGTTTATCGTCTTATCCAAAAGATAGCATTTAAGACTATGCAGTACTCCATTAGTATTGCACTGGAAGTGTTAGCCTAGATATTGTGCTCAGGTCTATGGAGTGGGACTTGAAGCCAGAACATTTTTTGGGAAAGTAGGGTGTGAAGAGGATGCAAAGAGACTGCAAAGGGATATAGACAGGATAAGTGAATGGGTAAGAACGTGGCAGATGGAGTATAATGTGGAGTAGTGCGAAGTAGGTAAAATAAAGAAGCAGAATATTTTTAACAGTTGAGGGACTGGGAAATGTTGGTATTCAGAGGGTCCTGGGTGTCCTTGTATACGAATCACATGTCGACACAGCAACCAATTAGGAAAGCAAATGGTACCCTTGAGGATCTAAATAATGTGACAGTAAAAACGAGAAGGAATAACAATCTGGTATATGGTGGTTTAGGCACCTTTTATACACAACAGCTCACTGCCTTCTTACAAATGCCATCTTGCACATTAACTTGATGTGTTCAGTCTGGAATCAACCACTTGCCGCTTATTTCTAACACTGGTACTTATGGGAACATTTCTAAATATTCTATTTCCAGGACAAATTCTGCAACGCCTAAATTCCTGCCTCATGACTGAACGCTAAAGAATCCTAACCTAGTGAGATTATTTGTGTGTTTACAGTGAACCCTAGAAATCTAATCCTCACTGTCCAATCCCAGGGGATCAGTGCCCTCCTGACTGGAAGGGATCTGGATCCTGAAGAAACTTCGTAATCCCCTTATTTTCTCGCGTTCTCTGGTCACGTTAATTTTCACCAAGCGTTACTTTTCCCTAAATAAGTTCTTTTTCATTTTTTACTTTTTCCTTTTCCTCTGTAACCTGCCATCCACCCACTGAGCTCCCTATATAGCATTTTATTTATCTGTTTCAAGTAACAGGTTATTGTAATACTGGTGAGAGGCCAAGGCCCATAATGCAGGGCACACACTACATAGTGAAAGAGTAGCCAAATCAGGAAGTAATGATTTGGGATAAGCCCCTGTTGATTTTTAAAGACCCTGCACAATTATGAGGATGGAGGCGAGAAGTTCCACAGCTTTTAATATCCTGAGAAACAATTAGTTAAAGCGGGAGATAATGTGACGAGAACAATGTGTGGATGCAGGAACAGTGTAGGATGATAAAGACAAGAGATGAACATTTGGAGAAGCAGTGGTCTTGCTACCCGAGGAGCTTCATGTAATCCACAGTTCGAGTTCCTACAACCTCCTGTCAATTAAGATTCCTACAATTGTCTTATGTATTCAGTTGTGTTTAAAGTTAAAAGAGTGACTAACCCAATTGGATGTGACCACCAGTATAAATCTGCAGCAATAACCATTTCCTCTGGCCATGCTTTCTTATTAATGTGTGGAACTCACCTCCCTCAGTCTTCCCTTTCCCTCCAATTGCAGTGCAAGACAGTTTAGAAAGGGAGGGAGAGGTGACATGCATACATGACCAGCATTACCCAGCTTGCATTCAATTGCTCAAAAGCTTTTCTGCAGCCAGTTCCAAAGGACCAATGTATCTGATTACACGATTACAAGCCATATTTGACAGCCAAGCCCTGCCCTTTGTCCCTCCTCATGTATTTCTTCAATGATAGGTTTACTCGGAGTAAGTGCAAATCCCACAACTGCAGCTTCCTAACTGAAATAAATGTGATCACTCCAAACGTCTTATGTGTTGTGCAATATCAGGGGCCCCTCGGCTTCATATTTAAAATGTACCAAGAAATGATCAGATCCAAGGTTTTCATTTGTCTTAAATCAAGAGACTGTGCTGAGTTCTCCTGGTGAACTGGCCAACATTCATCTCCCCACCAACATGACCCGAAGCAATTAACTGGTCTCTTTCTACATTTGCTGCTTGTAAGAGCTTGCTGTGTACAAATTGTTGTGTTGCCTACAAAGTGAAATTATACCTCAAATAACTCACTGGCTGTGAAAGGCAACATCTGGCTTTAAATATTAAGCATTCTTTTTCCCTTCCTTTTATGTTAATTTTTACTTACCTGCAGATGAGGTGTTGAGTTAGGGAAATAAAAGCAAAATACGGTGGATGCTGGAAATCTGAAATAAAACCAAGAAATGCTGGAAATACTCAGCAGGTCTGGCAGCATTTGTGGAGAGAGAAGCAGCGTTAACGTTTCAGGTCAGTGACACTTCTTCAGAACTAGCAAATATTAGAAATGTAAAAGGTTATAAGCAAGTAAAGCGGGGGTGTGGCAAGAGATAACAAAGGAGGTGGTGTAAATAGGACAAGGTCACAGAATAGCTGACCAGAAGGTCGTGGAGCAAAGGCTAACAGTATGTTAATGGTGTGTTGAAAGACAAAGCATTAGTACAGATAGGGTGTTAATGGACTGAAAATTGAATAGCCGCAAGTACAAACATGAAAAAAAACAGTGGGTAAGCAAACTGAACAAATTAAGATGAAAAAAAAGAAACACAAAAAAAAAATTTTTATAAGTAAAAAGAAAAAAATAACTAAAAATAAAAGTAAAATGGGGGGACCGTCATGCTCTGAAATTATTGAACTCAATGTTCAGTCCGGCAGGCTGTAGTGTGCCTAATCGGTAAATGAGATGCTGTTCCTCGAGCTTGCATTGATGTTCACTGGAACACTGCAGCAATCCCAGGACAGAGATGTGAGCATGAGAGCAGGGGGGAGTGATGAAATGGCAAGCAACCGGAAGCTTGGCAAGCAGGACCCCTTCTAATATTTGCTAGTTCTGAAGAAGAGTCACTGACCTGAAACGTTAACTCTGCTTCTCTCTCCACAGATGCTGCCAGACTTGCTGAGTATTTCCAGCATTTCTTGTTTTTATTTTATGTTGCGTTAGGGATTTTCTCCCGGCATTTTGCTGCCATAGCTGTGGTGGAAGATCACCAGAAACCCGAGACAAGCCAGGTAAATGGGGATTCCATTAATCTTCCCCCATTGATCTTACCCCAAAGTTACAGCAGCCAATTGGGGGATCTCCCGTAGGGACATTCCTGCCAACTACGATACAATAGGAGCTGTGACGTTTAAACAGTTTCTATGCAAGTGTCTGCTATTTTTACAATAAAACAGTTAAAAAGGAAATAACATAAATCACCTGCTGACTCCTCTGAAGCCTGCGTCCCTTCTGCGCGTTGCGGTCACTAACTTGTGAGTTTGTGATCTAGCCTGCTAATTTTCTGCTTTGAACAACAACTTGCATCTAACAGCCACCTTATTCTATAAATGCAAGTTGTTATTGTCTTAAATATAATAAAAATTTCCAAGATGCTTCACTGGGACTCACTCTGAGGATGTGCTGCACTGTCAGAGGTGCCACCTTTTGCAGCAATTAAAATCTGGGATGCTCAAAGATCTGGAATTAGAGGAGCGCAGGTATCTCAGAGGATTGTGGGGCTGGAGGAGATTACTGTAAAAATGTGTGCTTCGCTGATAGGCAGATGGAGAAGTAGATGATTAACATTGAGACCCCAACCTTGTGAACGAAGAGAGCCAGAAGGAAGGATTCAGGTTTTCTACATGATAATTTACCGGGCAACCTCCACCTCCTCAGTTTAAGTTACAGATCGGATGTGTTGTCACAGCATGTGGTTTCCATGCTCTACGGCCACTGCTCAGGATTCAAAGTGAAGAGACAAGGGAGTGGTCACAGGAGGCTTGACTCACTCTGAGGGCGTGCTGCACTGTCAGAGGTGTGCTGCCTTTTGGATGATATTTTAAACCGCCTCCATCCACCCTCTCCAGTGATTGTAAAAGATTCCATGATGCTATTTGAAGAAGGGCAGGGGAAGGTTTCCTGACCAATATTTATCCCTCAACTAGCATCACTAAAACTGATTAGCTGGTAACTTATCTAAATTGCTGTTTGTGGGACTTTGCTGTGTGAAAAATGATTACATTTCAAAAATACTTCATTGGCTGTGGAGCACTTTGGGGTGTCCTGAAAGGCACTATATAAATGCAAGTTCTTTAAATGCAAGTTCTTTCTTTCTATTTCTTCCTCTGTGCAATATAAATGATAACCATCCTGAGTTACAAACTCCTGTCCCACTGGACTTTCAGTATAATGACCCACTCTTGTTTTCACATGTCATTAGTCAATCAATGGTCAAGACTATTATGAAATGACAGCTCTTTGGAAACTATTATCAGCTTCTGCTATTTTCCTGTTTTGGCAAGCAGGTGGATGATTTAGGTCAGGAAGTTGTGGTTTTCCGATTTCAGAATCGGGTGTTTAGAGCCTGTGGATTGTAAGAGAAGTGAAAAACTGAAGGAGATGATGGCTTCTCCAATTCCGAGGTCCTGAAAAAGAATTTCAACTTGTAAGGATGCAGGGCCTGGGAGGGGGTGAGGTTTGGTCGTTGGTGCAGTGGTATTTGAAGCTTAGAAGGGACAAGATCAATTCCCTCCATGCCTTCCTTGAGTCATATAACCAAAATTTGAAACAGGCCCTGTGCCGACCATCAACTACCCCATTTATACTAATCCTACATTGTCTCCCGAGACAAGGAGGCCAGAGAAGAACTGAACATTAATTCCCATGTCCCCTACCACATCCCCACCTTCCCTCAATTCTCCTACCACCTACCTACACGAGGGGGAATTTACTATGGCCAATTTACCTATCAACCTGCAAATCTTTGGCTGTGGGAGGAAACCAGACCACCCGGTGGAAATCCACGCAGTCACAGGGAGAACTTGCAAACTCCGCACAGGCAGTATCCAGAATCGAACCTGGATTGCTGGAGCTGTGAGGCTGCGGTGCTAACCACTGCACCACTGTGCCGCCCACCCACTGCGGCAACTTGTCGTCTGAACAACATCTAAAGCAACTTGCTTCTGGACTGCCTGAGAAACATCCACTTTCATTTCATTTTCTACAACAATTTATTTTATGAACTAAATACAACCAGAAGAAGCTAAGAATACACATCAGGTCATGCCAGAAACTGGAGGTGGGGAAAGGACAAGATCACATTATGAATAGTAAAGTCCATTCAAAACACTCATCTTTATTTTTCCCCACTTCGTGCATTCAATTTTCTGTGTCTTATTTCAGATGTCCTGTGCTTGTGCTTGCTTTCTATATCTCACTGCAGATGTGTTTTAAAGTCATCTTCTGAAGCCATGGCTGCAGTGTTCTGACATTGAGTGGCAAATCTTTGAATGTTCTGGGAGCTGATGCCAGGTTCTGATACTGGAAGTAGTTATGTCCCAAGGAAGCATCTGCCACAAGTCTCTGTGCACGAGTTCTGCCTTCTGAGGCGAGATAACATCGCCTGTTGGAGCCACATTCCAGGCTGGGTGGTGTGGCTTCTCCCAAAGTACAAGTGTGTCATTTACAAACAGTGCAGGAAACATAAAAGCCTCATTACACAGCAATAAGGGAAGCGATTAGATTTGTTATTTTAACCTTCTTTGCCCGCCTATGATTTACTTAGAAGCTTTTTTTTTCAATTGCTATTTCCGATTTCTTTGAAGTCACTTGTGTGCTGGACTGATTGAATAACCAAGTCTCTCTCTCACACAATTATTCGGGTCTCTCAGAACTACTGAGGTCCCGACCTTCTCTCAACTTTTTTTATTTCTCCTAAGCTCTAAAAGCCCCCTTGTGACACCCATTTCTTCCTCATTGTGTGGCAATATAGACTCGTCACATGGTCCCCTATTCTAATTCATTCTTTCAGAGGACCTCAAACCTACGAACCTCTTGACTTCCTTTCCTCATCAGTACTTTAAACCCCAAACTTTGTGTCATCTGACCACTTCTTTGTGATTTACCTCTTCTCTCTTACTTGTTCCGCCATTTGTGATGTCCTGTAATCTGTACCTTAGCCCTTCATCTTAAGAAAAACTGATGTGCTGATAGGGTGAGATGAGTAAGGTAGGAAAAGACTTGTGTGGGGCATAGACACAAGCATAGACCAGTTGGGCCAAATGCCCTGTTTCTGTGCTGTAATTTCTCCAATTCTAAATAAAGAAAAGTGTAAATTCCAGAACTGTGCACAGAGCCATAAATTCCACAAACTAAATACCAGCATTTCATAATACCTAGGAGTGACACACTTCCCAATGGCACATACTTTGTTGGAGAGTACTCATGTTCTGTCACTTATTGCCTGATTTTAAAGCAAGCCATTTTATTGAAAACATATTTTTGTTGGGATAATTCCTTCTTTTTCCTTTTAATGGACTCAAAGCTGCAGACAGTAATATGTCTGACAATTAACCTTATTTAATATTCATCCTAAAACTTCATACAGAATAGTGCCATTTAGTCTCCCATCTAAAACTATCTGTATAGCAAACATCTAGTGGGAAATCAGGAACATGGCTTATCCAAGCCTGTTCATTTTACCTGGTCTTGAAGGTAGACAAAGAGTTTCTACTGAATGAAATGCTGTATCCCTTTTTATATTTTATTTTATGGTCTAATTCCTATTGGCACAAACCTTTTTAATGTTATTCTCTATAGAAACTTAATGCCTTTTTACATTGCAGCAGGGGGGACTGTAAGAGCAGGAAATTACTGCAATCGAAAGCCTGTGTTTTAAAAGCCTATGGAGGTTATTTTGTTCAAAGTGTGAAAACATGCACTAAATGGGTGCTGTGCTAATAAAGCACACCTATTTGAAATAAAAGCAAAATACTGCAGATGCTGGAAATCTGAAATAAAAACAAGAAATGCTGGAAATACTCAGGTCTGGCAACATCTGTTGTGAGAGAAACAGAGTTAGCGTTTCAGGTCAGCGACCCTTCTTTAGAACTGAAAGGTCGCTGACCTGGAACGTTAACTTTGCTTCTCTCTCCACAGATGCTGCCAGACCTGAGTATTTCCAGCATTTCTTGTTTTTACACCTATTTGAAATTTTGGTTTTAGCACACAATTTTGGCCCTAATTGCTGATTAATATAATTTGAACTTGTTTGGAGGCACTAAATCGACACCTGAAGGTTCAGCACTCAAGTGCTGATTAGACACAACTTTCATGGAGTGTGAATACAGCACTAGAGGTCGGATGGAGGAGTTGAGGGGAGAAGGAGTCCACCTCACGCTCCTGTGCCTCTCTCCTCCAGCAGCTGGTGCTGTTCTGCCTGACCTCATCCTTCCTGCCATTCCTTCCGCAGACCAAGGGGGGACCCCTAGAAAGATGCCGATGACCGAGCACTCCCTTTCTCCTGGTGACTCCAATCTTTCTTTTTCTTTTCTTCTTTCTTTCTTTTGGGCCTCCTTATCTCGAGAGACAATGGATACGCGCCTGGAGGTGGTCAGTGGTTTGTGAAGCAGCGCCTGGAGTGGCTATAAAGGCCAATTCTGGAGTGACAGGCTCTTCCACAGGTGCTGCAGAGAAATTTGTTTGTTGGGGCTGTTGCACAGTTGGCTCTCCCCTTGCGCCTCTGTCTTTTTTCCTGCCAACTACTAAGTCTCTTCGACTCGCCACAATTTAGCCCTGTCTTTATGGCTGCCCGCCAGCTCTGGCGAATGCTGGCAACTGACTCCCACGACTTGTGATCAATGTCACACGATTTCATGTCGCGTTTGCAGACGTCTTTATAACGGAGACATGGACGGCCGGTGGGTCTGATACCAGTGGCGAGCTCGCTGTACAATGTGTCCTTGGGGATCCTGCCATCTTCCATGCGGCTCACATGGCCAAGCCATCTCAAGCGCCGCTGACTCAGTAGTGTGTATAAGCTGGGGGTGTTGGCCGCTTCAAGGACTTCTGTGTTGGAGATATAGTCCTGCCACCTGATGCCAAGTATTCTCCGAAGGCAGCGAAGATGGAATGAATTGAGACGTCGCTCTTGGCTGGCATACGTTGTCCAGGCCTCGCTGCCGTAGAGCAAGGTACTGAGGACACAGGCCTGATACACTCGGACTTTTGTGTTCCGTGTCAGTGCGCCATTTTCCCACACTCTCTTGGCCAGTCTGGACATAGCAGTGGAAGCCTTACCTCATCCTTCCTGCCATTCCTTCTGCAGACCAAGGGGGGACCCCTAGAAAGATGCAATAGGTATCCAATAAGTAGCACAGCACTCACTCGTTTTAGCTGAAGTCCTCAGAGAATTTCCAGAATAAATGTTGTTGGAGTGTTGATGAAGTCTTGACAAAGTGTCCCAGAAAGTCTCCTGATGTGTTTCAAAGGTCCTCTTCGAACCTCCAGGCACAAGTGAACAGTGAAAGTGATATAACTTTAAGTAGTGCTCAAAATCCTCAACAACTTTCAGCTGATCACTATTCTGAAAGGTCATTAAATGAAGTGTTAACCACCAAAAAGACATGCAGCCTCTTAATTTAATCACCAGTCAGTCCCTTAACAATCCTCCCGGGTGCTTCAACTCCTTCACCAAGATGGTGTCTTCTGCTAAAAGTGGGCTAAACCAGCATTGCATCTTAAAACCATCATTGCATCTTAAAACCTTATCTTGGCCACCTCGTTACTTCTTTAGTATCTAAAGTATTTGTCCAAAATTGCCTCCAATGTGTTTTAACCTAACAAGCCAACTAACTTATTTATTTAATAGTCTATATGTGCCTATCCTTCTAGTACAATGTCTTCAGACTGAAATTTATCCTATCCAATGTTATCAGTGTTATTGAGGGGAAAGGACAGGATTTGAATGCACACAGCTCAACCCAATTCACATTCTTGCAACGTTCACCATAGCAGGCATGTTCAGTTGGCAGTTCTCTCATCTCCAAGGTCAGAAGTTGGTGGGTTCAAACCCTACTCCAGAACTTGAGGATATCCTCTCGATGGTCATTCCAGTACATTACTGATTGGCGGTGTCATCCTTCAGATAAGGCATTAAATCAAGGCCCATGTGCTTGTTCCAGTGGTTTATGTAGAATAGTCATAGAGAGAGAGATATAGCTCTGAAACAGGCCCTTCGGCCCACCAAGTCTGTGCCGACCAACAACCACCCATTTATACTCTTTTCTTTCTTCTTTTGGGCCTCCTTATCTCGAGAGACAATGGATACGCGCCTGGAGGTGGTCAGTGGTTTGTGAAGCAGCGCCTGGAGTGGCTATAAAGGCCAATTCTGGAGTGACAGGCTCTTCCACAGGTGCTGCAGAGAAATTTGTTTGTTGGGGCTGTTGCACAGTTGGCTCTCCCCTTGCGCCTCTGTCTTTTTTCCTGCCAACTACTAAGTCTCTTCGACTCGCCACAATTTAGCCCTGTCTTTATGGCTGCCCGCCAGCTCTGGCGAATGCTGGCAACTGACTCCCACGACTTGTGATCAATGTCACACGATTTCATGTCGCGTTTGCAGACGTCTTTATAACGGAGACATGGACGGCCGGTGGGTCTGATACCAGTGGCGAGCTCGCTGTACAATGTGTCTTTGGGGATCCTGCCATCTTCCATGCGGCTCACATGGCCAAGCCATCTCAAGCGCCGCTGACTCAGTAGTGTGTATAAGCTGGGGATGTTGGCCGCTTCAAGGACTTCTGTGTTGGAGATATAATCCTGCCACCTGATGCCAAGTATTCTCCGAAGGCAGCGAAGATGGAATGAATTGAGACGTCGCTCTTGGCTGGCATACGTTAATCCTCCATTAATCCCATATTCCCTACCACATCCCCACCATTCTCCTACCACCTACCTTCACTAAGGGCAATTTACAATGGCCAATTTACCTATCAACTTGCAAGTCTTTGGCTGTGGGAGGAAACCAGAGCACCCAGCAGAAACCCACACGGTCACTTGCAAACTCCGCACAGGCAGTGAACCCGGGTCACTGGAGTTGTGAGGCTGTGGTGCTAGCCACTGTGCCACCACTGATGTTTGTGGGAGTTTGCTCTGCATAAAATGTGTTTGCCCACATACAGCAGTTCAATGTGCTTCAAAGTAATTCCACATTATGCACCTTGCCAGTGTTTTTGAGATATAATTAGGTATTATACACATGCATCTTCTTTTCTTTATCTGCTGGCCACTGGAAGGAGCAATGTCTACGGTTGGACGGAGACCTATCTCCCCACCACAAAAATAGCTCAAAAGCCTCTGGCACAAATGCCATCAGAATAAGGTGATATTCAGGGCGAGGCACCAACTAGTTTAGGGCAAACTCTTGGAGACCCTGTTGTAGTCCTGGGTGAAATCAGCTAATGCAGGATTCAAACTTAAGGCCCCTCCTTGCCTGAATGACTGAGTACCACACCAAGCAGGGCATTTATCAACTGTGCATCAGGGTAGCTTGGGTGATATCTATAAGCCATTCGATCTTCGCTCACGTGGCTTATGCTGTCATTTGAATAGCCTGGCACTCCATTTCTGGTCATCTGTTTTTTTTAATGAGTGACTGTAGAGTGCCACATTACCCGTTGGTGTTTGGTCAGTTCATAATGGCGGTTAGCGAAAATCCTGTAATAAGAGATATCCTATTCTTAAGGTTGTCACAAAACTAATGCTCCTCCACTCTCATTGCATTTTCATTTGTTCCATCAGGAAAATCATTCTTCAGCACTGAGCTGGTCCATGCGGAGGCAGGCGACTTGAGATGGCGTTGGTGAGTTGCAGTTAAGGATTCTGAAGCATCCTCAGTGTTGATTGACTGACTCAGCAAACCTGTGAACAGGAACAGAACAGGATCATTTGGAATGTTTTCTGAAGTATGCCTACGTAAATGTTAGGGGAGAACAGGACTGGGCTGTGCTGTAATGTGACATATTTGTCCAATGTTTCATTGATTTCTCTCCAATGAATTATTATGGAAATGCTAATTGAATTCAACTATCTGCATAACTTGGTTATCACGATAAGGTATTAGCCCTGGGATTCATTTCCATCAACTGATTTACATAGCGATCAGATACGCTGTTTTTGCATCCTCAGTGCACTGTTCCTCTGAGCCTCCCATAATGTGGAGAGAACTTGGATTTGAAAGCAGGATCCCTTGGTGATTTAGTAAATTTGAACAGTGATTTATTTGTACTTCTTTGAATTTGTAAAACTGTATCACTGCTAATGGTGTGGTCCCCTCGATATTGGGGAAACCAAATTCAGATTGGGTGACCACTTTGCGGAACACCTTCGTTCAGTCTGCAAGCATGACCCCGAACTTCCGGTCGCCTCTCATTTTAATTCTCCACCCCACCCCCACTCTGACTTCACTATCCTCAGCCTTTTACACTGTTCCAATGAAGCTCAATGCAAGCTCAAGGAACAGCACCTCATCTTTCGATTAAACACTTTACAGGCTTCCAGACTCAACATTGAGTGCAACAATTTCAAATCATAACCTCTGTCCCCATTTTTTCTCTTTCCTTTTGGCAGCTATTGGCACTGATTCTGCTTTCCCATTTACATTCCTCCAGACACATCTTTTGTTCCTTTTCTTCTTCTATTTGTTATCTGTTTTTGCTTTCACTATTATCCCTTTGGTCATTTAATCTCTCCTGCCTTCCACCCAATCACAGACCTTCCTTTTTGTTCTTCCCTCCCTTCCTTTTTCCCTGCTTGGCTTAAAAACTTAATCTCTCAGCAATCCCAGTACTGTCGAAGGGTCATTGATCTGAAACAAACTCTGTTTCTCTCTCCATCGATGCTGCCAGACCTGCTGAGTATTTCCAGTATTTTGTATGGAATATAATCATAGAATGGTTACAGCACAGCAGGAGGCCATTCAGCCCATCATGTCCATGCCCGCTCTCTGCAAGAACAATTCCCCTGGCTTTTCCCCAATAGCCCTGCAAATCTTTTCTCTTCAAATAATTATCCAATTGCCTTTTAAAAGCGATGATTGAATCTGCCTCCACTACACACTGTCAGGCAGTGCACTGCAGATCCTAACCACTCGCTGCATAAAAATGTTTTTCCTCATATTGCCTCTTTTTTTGCCAATCACTTTAAATCTGTGTCCTTAGGTTCTTGACCCTTCCACCAATGTTTCTCCCTTTCTCCTCTGTCCAGACCCCTCATGATTTCGAACACCTCTATTTAATCTCCTCTCAACCTTCACTTCTCCAAAGAAAACAGTCCCAACTTCGACAATCTATTCACGTAACTGAAGTTTCTCATCTCTGGAACCATTCTCGTAAATCTTTTTTGCACCCTCTCCAGTGCCTTCTCATTTTTTCTTCATTGTGGTGCCCAGAATTGGACACAATACTCAAGTTGAGGCCGAGCCAATGTTTTATAAATGTTCACCATAACTTCCTTGCTTTTGTACACTATGCAGTTTGTGGTTTTATTTCAGTAAATGTCCTGCCTACTTAGGACTCAGCCACACAGATCAGCAAGATTCCTGGTTTGTTTGCCTGTCTATGTTGAATTACCAGGGGTAGAGGTGAAGGGTGGGCTAAAATCAACCTCCGTGATACTGGACTAGTGAGAGGGGAGAAACAGCAGCTAACGTCTGCTATCCAGTGCCTTCTGCTGTTGTGTAAATTGGTTGAGTTCAAAGCTGGACTTCACAGTGAATGTGTCTTCCCCACAAAATCCCTTTTCAGTCCCACAATTAAATACCCAACTGACACTCATTTACCGAACTCATGCTTGAAGAATGGCCTTTTGGATAAGGTGCTGAAGGGCTGAAGACACAGGGGTGGCGCAGTGGTTAGCACCACAGCCTCACAGCTCCAGGGTCCCAGGTTCAATTCTGGGTACTGCCTGTGCGGAGTTTGCAAGTTCTCCCTGTGACCGCGTGGGTTTTCACCGGGTGCTCCGGTTTCCTCCGGACCGGATGATAGGTAAATTGGCCATTGTAAATTGCCCCTAGTGTAGGTAGGTGGTAGGGAATATGGGATTACTGTAGGGTTGGTATAAATGGGTGGTTGTTGGTCGGCACAGACTCGGTGGGCCGAAGGGCCTGTTTCAGTGCTGTATCTCTAAATAAAAATAAAATAAAGACACCAATTAAACTACCCCAGGAGGAGAAGTTGGGAGAAAACTTGCGGAAGAACAAGTGCATTCAATTTGAAAAGCTACAAGTCCTAATCACTTTGTACCTCCATACGTTGAATGGGACAGCTTTTAAAGTTGGAAGCTTAAAGTTGGAATCAATATCACATTAAAGGCCTTGAAAACTTCTACCTCTTAACCTCGGTATTATCATCGTGATTTGGCAAAGCAAGATCCCAAGCACTAAGTTCCTGGCTCATGCTGGCCAACCAGAGATTGAGGTAGTGCTGATTGAGACCTAACTGAGATGGCTTGGGCATATTTCGAAGGTGTTTAACGACATGATTGTCTTACATTCCCTTGGAGGACAGTTTGCATTTTTGAGGTCATATTGATTAAAAAGCTATAAGACTTTTTTCGATCCATTCTCAGGATGGGGGCATTGTTGGAAAGGCATTTATTGCCCAATTCTAGTTGGCCTGAGAAGGTGGTGGTTTATACAACTGAGTGGTATGCTCAGCCACTTCAGAGGGCAATTTAGAGTCAACACATTGTGTGGGATTGAAGTCATTTATAGGTCAGACCAGGTCAGGATGGCAGATTTCCTTCCCTAAAGGACATTAGTGAACCAGCTGTGTTTTTACAACAATCCAAAAGCTTCCTGGTTACTTTGACTGATACCAGCTTTTTACATCCAGATTTTTTAAAATATTAAATTCTCAAACTGGTGGGACCACTGCATGTAGTGGTTTTGAGCTCTCCCCATCCCCCTCTTCCTACCCCCAACCCCATGAAGCTATTGACTCTTAGGATATAGTGTCAGAAGTTATGTATTAGCCTCAAGTGTTTGCAGGCTATTCAGCTTCAGGGTGCATCACAGCAGATATCCACGCACCTGCATTTTTCAGCAGGGGGTCACTGGATAGTAATCAGAAGCAGGAATCTAACAAAGAACAAAGAACAGTACAGCCAGGAACAGGCCATTCGGCCCTCCAAGCCTGCGCTGATCTTGATGCCTGTCTAAACTAAAACCTTCTGCACTTCTGGGGACCGTATCCCTCTATTCCCATCCTATTCATGTAGGCTGATTTATTTTCTTCCTTTCTTAACCCAGGGTTGCAGAGGCCAATTGGCACTCTGGCTGGGATCAGTCAACTATTGACCTCAATTCATTGAACACTGATTGGTCTGTACATGGCAGTAAAGCTTTCAATGGGAAGTGCTGGCCTCTGACAAATGTTCTGGTGAGAGACCACTTGCTTCCCAAGCATCGCAGTACAAATAAGCTATTGTTGTTCACTTCTCCTTTAATTGTATTTAGTAATTCTGTTGTTTAAAATTACATTTTTATTTTATTTCTGCAGAAAGGTTGGGATCCTGGGACACAATGTATAGCTAAGTGTGACCACAAAACGTCAAAGAAAGATGAGCTATCATTTCACAAGGGAGATATCCTAACTATTATTAAGATGGTCAACGTGAGTATATAATGGCTGGAGTTTTTGTATTATCCCATTACATCTTGCTTCCCGTTTGGGATTGTGTTTCTTTCCTAATTTCATGTGAAGAATGTGATGTGTCACCTTGCCGTCTGGGACACCATGTGAGTGGATGTATCACTTTCACGTTTTGTCCTTTTGAAGACCTGTCACTGCTCTATAAACATCCAATAACTGAGAAATGCATCTCGTGTATATCCATGGTTTATAATTTCTCTGCCCTCCCTCCTAATATAAGAAATAGGAGCAGGAGTGGGCCATTCAGCCCCTCAAGCCTCCCCCGCCATTCAATAAGATCATGGCTGATCTGTCCCAGGCCTCAACTCCTCTTTCGGGCCTGCTCTGCCTTGCCCTCAACTCCCCGAGATTTCAAAAATCTATCTACCTCCTCCTTAAAGATATTTAGTGACCTGGCCTCCACAACTCTCTGAGGCAGAGAATTCCAGAGATTCACCACCCTCTGAGAGATGAAATTCCTTCGCATCTCAGTTTTAAATGTGTGCTCCCTTATTCTGTAATTATGTCCCCTAGTTAGAGATTCCCCCACTAGTGGAAACATCTTCTCAACATCTACCCTGTCAAGCCCCCTTAAAATCTTATATGTTTCTATAAGATCACCTCTCATTCTTCTAAACTCCAATGAATAAAGGCCTAACCTGTTTAGCCGTTCTTGATAAGATAACCCCTTCATCCCAGGAATCAGCCTAGTGAACCGTTTCTGAACTGCCTCCAATGCTAGTATATCCTTCTTTAAATACAAGGACCAAAACTGTATGCAGTACTCCAGGTGTGGCCTCACCAACACCCTGTACAGTTGTAACAAGACTTCCCTATTTTTAAACTCTAACCCCCAAGCAATAAAGGACAAAATTCCATTTGCCTTCCTAATTACTTGCTGCACCTGCATGCTAACCTTTAGTGTTTCATGCACAAGAACACCCAGATCCCTCTGTACTGCAGTATTTTGTAGTCTTTCTCCATCAAAAAAATAATCTGCCTTTTTATTCTTCCTACCAAAGTGGATTACCTCACACATTCCCACATTGAACACCATCTGCCAAATTATTGCCCACTCACTTAACCTATCTATATCCCTTTGCAGATTCTCTGTGTCCTCATCACAACATGCTTTCCCACCAATTTTTGTATCGTCAGCAAATTTGGATACACTACACTCTGTCCCTTCCTCTAAGTCATTAATGTATAAGCACATATCCTCCATACAAGCACATATTCCAAACAGCATCCAACATTCCCATTCACAAATTCTAATCAACCTCTCCCGTTCAACCATCCCGAACAGTCCGAAGAATTGCAAGAAGATGGGAAAACTGAGGGAAGTGAAAAGTTCCTGGGACATAAACTGGAGTAAAAGATAGTATGATAATTTAATTTCAAAATTGCAAGAATTGGGGTGTGGGGAGGAAGACTGTGTAGGATGGAGAATTGGAAGCTTTGGCGGAACAAAAAAGTTGAGCACTGACCAAAGTAGCAACAATAAGATGGAGTGACAGAAACAATAGCAAGGGGTGGAAAGAGAGATGTGAGTTAACAGAAGGGAGAGAAGGACCATAATGTCTAGGCTCATTAGTTACTAGCTTTGTCCTTTCTATTGTAAACAGAGCAAGGGTTGGTACAGAGCAAAAAATAACAAGACAGGGGAAGAAGGCCTGATATCCAGAAGTAACTTACGTGAGCGTGAGGCCATTCGGGTTGACCCCAACATCAGTCTGATGCCGTAAGTACCTTGTCCAGGTCTTAGCCTGGATTTGGAGGGATAAATGTTGGTCAGGAGGACTCTCCTGCTATTCTTGCAATAATATCATGGGATGGCCAACAGGGCCTCAGTTTAACATCTCATCCAAAAGAGGACATCTCCACCAGTCTAGCGCTCTCTTAGTACTGAAGTGCCAGTTTAGTTTATATGCTCAAGTCTTGGAGTGAGATTTAAACACATGACTTTTCAACTCAAAGGAAAGACTGCTACAGCTGAGCCAACACTAACAGCTTTCCTATTCAATGTAAATGAGGCTTGGCCTCAAATATTAATCAGGTTTCCCTCTAACTGCACTGGATCGGCACATCAGATAACCCCACCCCCAAATCCCACCTCTATACGCTGGATTTGAAATTCATCTACTTTGTTTCCCAGTATTGAATACACATTCTCTCCCTGTTGGGATATGCCCCATTTAAGCCCAGATCCAAACAGCTGCAGGCATAGATCTGGCAAAACCAAGGGTTGGGGAGCCTGAGATGTGCATAGATTTACTGCTGGAGTTTAACCACCTACAAATATTCTTGCCAGCACAAAGCACCAAGATACTTCCTACCTCCTGTCCACCCAGGGCCACATAGAGACCATTGGCCACATAAAGTTATCTTGAACTGAGGGGAAAGAATCCCAGCCAGCACTGCCTAATGTGGTACTGAGCCCTACAGACCAGGAGTAGTTCAGGCTAGGCCCCCAGTTTGAGTTCACTGATCTCTGAGTCAATGTTGGGCAAAGATTTTAATACATGCAAAACCCATCCATTTGCACAGTTAAAATCAGGCTCAAAAGCTTCAGGCACAATAACTGGCATCAATGATCCATGTTTACAGAGGAAATACATCAATAGTATCTGCTCATTATTGTTTTTGAGCGATTCCCACTGGAAAGTACACAACGTCAATCTTGACTTTGTGCAATAGTGTAAATAAGCCATTGGAACTAAAAGTTGGAAGAGATTAAAACGAGTTGTCGATTTGCTATCACCCATTTTACACTATCACACAAAGTCAAGATATCTACCTGCATGTGTCTGGGGTTCATCAGTCAAGCTCCACACAATAGGCCCTATGGAATATTCTTGAGTCACTGTTTCAGGAAAAGTGGGGATGAAAATAAGCAAATGATTAATACGCAGGAAATGAGGGTAGAAGAACTTGAGAGTCTTGAAAAATTGTTAGTTTGATTGGGGGGAGGGGGTGGTAAAATCTGAAGAGAGAGAATGGCTTGGAAATAGCTTGCTAATATTTGTTTGTTCTTCACTCTTTGTGAGGTGGTTCCATGGGAAGATCAGTGGTGAGGATGCAGTGAGGGTGCTCCAGCCCACAGAAGATGGCCTCTTCTTGGTGCGAGAATCCATTCGGCATCCTGGTGACTACGTCCTGTGTGTCAGCTCGAAAGAGGAAGTCAGTCACTATCGTGTCATTTACAAAGACAACAAACTAACGATTGACGAAGAAAACTATTTTTACAACCTCATTGAACTCATTGAGGTAGGTTATCCAGTTTCCGTTCATCTGTCCTTTGTACTACACAATGAAAGATTATGAAATGCAGATTATCTGAGATCAAAGTGCAGTAAATAACACTTTCTCCCCTTATATTAAGTGGGCGGCACAGTGGCGCAGTGATTAGCACCGCAGCCTCACAGCTCCAGGGACCCGGGTTCGATTCCAGGTACTGCCTGTGTGGAGTTTGCAAGTTCTCCCTGTGTCTGCGTGGGTTTTCTCCGGGTGCTCCGGTTTCCTCCCACAAGCCAAAAGACTTGCAGGTTGATAGGTAAATTGGCCATTATAAATTGTCACTAGTGTAGGTAGGTGGTAGGGAAATGTAGGGACAGGTGGGGATGTTTGGTAGGAATATGGGATTAGTGTAGGATTAGTATAAATGGGTGGTTGATGTTCGGCACAGACTCGGTGAGCCGAAGGACCTGTTTCAGTGCTGTATCTCTAATCAATCAAATCATATTGCCTTGTGTGTGGCACGATTCTTCAAGCACCCAACAGGACTTTGCCCTGGAAGCTGCTCTCCTTAAGTCTAAACAGTGAATTTTGGCAGTCTAATCAACGAGGAAGTCATTACAGCCGAGGGCCGATCCAATCATCAGCTAATGTGTGAACTTTCCAACTGGGGTGTGTGTTTTGCAATCAGGGATAGGGTCCCTGGTTGATTTTTCTCCTCCCAATCCTGATATAATAGCCCCTACTCCACCCCAGCTAAGATCAGCTAACCTAACATTCGTGATCAAACCTAGGACTTTCCTGATCTGTAGGCCTCAGTGCCAGGCTTCCTAACCAACTGAACCACAGGGGAACTCCCGACAATATCTTTCAAAAAACATTGGCAAAAGTGCTTTCAGCAGATTTTATGTGGTGAAAAATCTTCAAATCAAACTAGAAAGATTTAAGGGGTGAATTTCCTCAGGACATGCCATTCAACTTCCACTGAAGTTTCTGTGATGGAGAGGAGAACCTCCAAGTAAATTCATTGTCACAGAGGAACATGAAGCCAGTACTCTGATTTTTCCCCCTTTCTCTGTGACGAAGCATCAAGTTTCTCTGTGATGGTACAAATGGTGTTAGTACCGATCTATCTACATCCAAACCAGGTTTCCAAATTTAGGGGTGGGAATTTCTTAGCCTACCCTAATGTGTTGAGCCCAAAGGCTCTTTTTTTTTGAAAAATCCAACTGAGGTAAGCTAACTAGTAGTTATTGGGTGACACCAAGCGTGGGCTTTATGCAGATTATAGGGGCCAGTGAAGACTGAGGGAGTTGGGGATGCCCTGGGACAGATGTATTACACCACTGAGTCTTGATTCCAACATTGAGAATGCAGGGAAGAGGAAGAGTCATGCATCGTATTTTCGAGCTTAGGACAAATAAGGCAGGAAATTTTATAGAAGCAAAGACCATAGTAATATTGATAGAGAACAGAAAATTTGTAATAGAGAGCGATTGGAAGCTAGAGGTGAGAGAGGGATCATGTATCAGGAGATGACCTTTTCCTTGTACAGTTTCTGGGAGTAAGAGAGATGGTAGAAAATCCTCTTCAGATATGGGAGTAGTATTCAAATTTTGAACAGAATTGGACTTTATAGAGAGTTAAGAGTTTTGGAAGGGAAAATAAACTTGTCATGAAAGAGGAAACTGAGCTCGGTAGGTGCAGGTGTTTGTAAGGTCCCACATTCTGGTAAGATTGTATTCAGAATGTTCTAGAATTGTAGAATCCATTAGCTGCTGCCTAAGTAATATATGTACAGTGTAGTATTGAGTTTGGGCAATGGTATGAAACAGCAGATAGCAACAAAAATGAAAATCAGGAGAATGTATAATGGGCAACTGATCCAATAAAACATCCAATATACTGTTGCCCCAAATCAAAGTGACCCCACTTGGTTTGTATGTATAAACTGGAGAGAACAGATAAAAACTAGTTGTACAATGTGTGGAGAAAAGACAAGAGCAAAAAATTCAACATTTACAGCCTCTCTATTAATCTGTTGCTGTAAATATTAACACACACAATCACAAATTTAGGGCCCAAGACCTCATTTGTGGGTAACCCCAGGAAGGGTATCCTTCCTCTCATATTTGCAATCTTTGTTTCACCAAACTATGAATCAAATATTGCTGTGGGATTAACTAAACACACCAATCCTCCACCCCTAAATTTGCAAACCCTACTTTTGTCATCTATAGTGTAATGGAAATTTTACTGGTCTCAGGGTGTAAGTAATGGGAAGTGTTTTTTACAAACATCATTAAACAAAATAACACAGAGGAAGTTCAAAAATAGCCCAGAGCTCTATTGTTAACCGAAGAGAAATTGGGGTTAGGGGGCTCTGGGATGTGAAAAAGGAAGTTAAATTGACTTACAACAGACTTTTTACAGTTGACATAGTGAAACAAAGAAGTTAATGTCTGGGAGAAATGTTAAATATATTAATTTACTATGTGTTTGCTAAGTTTACACATAAATATAATAGGCTTTTATTTGTTATAAATGTTATTTGATCATAAATAGAGGCATGGAGTACAAAAGCAAGGAAGTTGAGATGAACCTTTATAAAACACTGATTTGGCTTCAACTGGAGTATTGTGTCCAATTCTGGGCACCACACATTAAGAAGGATGTGTAGGGTGCAGAGAGGATTAACGAGAATGGTTCCAGAGATGAGGGACTTCAGTTACCTGGATAGATTGGAGAAGCCAGAATTCTTCTCCTCGGAGGAGAAGGTTGAGAAGAAATGTGATCGAGGTGTTCATTATCATGAGAAGCCTTGACAGTATAGGTAGAGAGAAACTGTTCCCATTTGTGGAAGGGTTGAGAAACAAATGATACTGATATAAGGTGAATGGTAAAAGAACCAACAGCAACGTGAGGAAAAACCTTTTTGTGTAGTGAGTGTTTATGATCTGAAATGCACTGCCGGAGAGTGTGGCGGAAGCAGATACAGTCATGGTTTTCAGAAGGGATAAGCACCTGGAGAAAAAAGTTGCAGGGTTATGAGGAAAAGGTGGGGCAGTGGGACTAGCTAAGTTGCTCTTGCGGAGAGATGGCCTGGACATGATGGGCTGAATGGGCGCTTTCTGTGCTGTAACCGTTCTGTGATTCTATGATTTGGTTCTAAGTGAGTGATGATGTTGCCTAGATGTAAAGTTAGACTGGAAGCTGACTAATTAGTGTTTTATGGTTTAAGCAATTTGCTTTCCTACTCTCTCATGACCCCAGTTCATAGCTGTTCATCGGAGTGGTCCCTCTGGATTGGAAAGTTGCACATGTCGCTCCACTTTTTAAGAAGGGTGAAAGGGGGAACCAAGGAAATTACAGACCAGTTAGCCTGACATCTGTGGTGGGCAAGTTGCTGAAGTCTATAATCAAGGACAGAGTGACTGAACACCTAGAAACATTTCAGTTAATCAGGGACAGTCAGCATGGATTCATGACGGAAAAGTCATGCCTGACAAATCTCATTGAATTTTTTGAAGAGGTGACTATGGTAGTGGACAGGGGAGTGTCTATGGATGTTATTTATATGGACTTCCAGAAGGCATTTGATGAAGTCCCACATAAGAGACTGTTAACTAAGGTAGAAGCCCATGGAGTTGAGGGCAAATTATTGACATGGTTAGGAAGTTGGTTGAGTGGTAGGTGACAGAGAGTAGGGATAATGGGTAAGTACTCCGATTGGCAGGATGTGACTAGTGGTGTCCAGCAGGGATCTGTGTTAGGGGCCTCAATTATTCACATTATTCATTAACGACTTGGATGATGGCATAGTAAGTCATATATCCAAATTTGCTGATGATACAAAGTTAGGTGGCATTGTAGACAGTCTAGATGATAGCATAAAATTGCAAAAAGATATTGACAGACTAGGTGAGTGGGCAAAACTGTGGCAGATGAATTTTAATGCAGGCAAGTGTGAGGTTATCCATTTTGGACCAAAAAAGGATAGAGCAGGGTACTTTCTAAATGGGAAGAGATTAAGTACAGTGGATGTCCAAAGAGACTTGCGGGTTCAGGTGCATAGATCTTTAAAATGCCACGAGCAAGTGCAGAAAATAATTAAAAAGGCTAATGGAATGCTAGCCTTTATATCTATAGGATTGGAGTATAAAGACACAGAGGTTATGCTGCAGCTGTACAAAACCCTGGTTAGACCCCACTTGGAGTACTGTGAGCAGTTCTGGGCACCAAACCTTAGGAAGGACATATTGGCCTTGGAGGGAGTGCAACGTAGGTTTACAAGAATGATACCTGGACTACAGGGGTTAAGTTACAAGGAGAGATTACACAAATTTTTGCTAGAATTTAGAAGGTTAAGGGGGTGATCTGATCGAAGTCTTCAAGATATTAACAGGAAAAGACAGGCTCGATAAAGATAAACTATTTCCACTGGTTGGATATTCTAAAACTAGGGGGCATAGTCTAAAAATTAGGACCAGACCGTTCAGGAGAGATGTTAGGAAGCACTTCTTCACGCAAAGGGTGGTAGAGGTTTGGAACTCTCTCCCACAAACAGCAGTTGAAGCTAGAACAGTTGTTAACTTTAAATCTGAGATAGATAGATTTTTGTTAGCAAAGATATTAAGGGATATGGGCCAAAGGCAGGTATATGGAGCTAGGCCGCGAATCAGCCATGATCCCATTGGATGGCGGGATAGGCTCGAGGGGCTGAATGGCCTACTCCTGTTCCTATCTTCCTATGTTCTTCCTGTTTTTCAGCTGTGAGCACAGACACTGTGCATTGGCAGAGTAATCCATCAGAGGGTCCATCGCTGATACTCAGACTAGAGGGAGCCTTGTTCCAAAGAATATCTGTTTATTTCAGTTGTAACAGAAGCTCCAATACAAGAAGTTAAAATGTAAAGCTTATACATATAACACAATAATTAAGATGTTGAGATACGACCTGCTAAACCATGCAAGGTTCCGAGGTGATAAAATGCAAGTTGTCTTGAAATCACCTAAGAGTGTCCAGTTCTGCTCCAAGAAACAATCTAGCATATTATACTTTAAGTCTGACCTATATACATTAATCACTCACTATATTATGGGACCTTGAACCTGCTTTTGCGCCTGCATGCCAATCAGTTTTGGTGTTTCCTAAACTAAGGAACCTCCTAACAATTTTCTCTCATTCCACAACAGACAGAAACTATCAGCTAATGGTTCCCATTTTATGAACCCATAAGATAGCCAAAGAAGGCAGTATGCCTTCCTACATAGGTTTATTGAGGACAGTTCACAAATTTCTAAAATTCTAAAATGCCTATTCTACAGAAAAGTCTGCAAAAAGTACTTTTCTTAAGAAATTCCCTCCTCAGGTCCCGCTCACTCTAAATTCAGGGGCCATGTTTGGGGACAGATGGAAGTTTTCCCTAAATAGGCCCCCTTCCCTTGGGCAACTGGTGTTCCCAGGTTCTATGACAATTTCCAGCCCCTCTATTGCACTTTGCCAGAATTATGCAGGGAATGCACTGCTCGGGGCATTGATTTTCAATCCCATTGCTTTGGAAAATACCTGTGTAGATTGTATAATCCAAGCCAAGCCAACCAAATCTAGACTATACAATAACCATAACTGCACTTCAAAGTAACTCATGTGAAACACTTTGGGGCTGAGAGGCATGATAAGGAGCTCTATAGAAATAATTTTAGATAAACATTTGTACATGTGTGACATATGCTTACTTGTTTCCTTTTCATTGAACAAACCAACTGAAGGGTTAGGCACATTGCGCACAGCACCATCCTAGATTGCAAAGAGGAGAGACAACAGCGTTGTTAATTTTCAACTTGGCACCTGGGCATAAACTGGCATTGTGGTCAGCCACCCATTATGGAAACTGCCTTATTTTCATTTTCAATTCCACTTTCATACCCAGGTGGCAAGCTGAAAATCTACCCCAAGATAAATCAAGATATCTTCTTGTAGTTTATGCTAAATTTGGTTTTATTGCAAGACAGAAATGAAAGATGGGAGGAAAGGAAAATATTGAAAAATGGCCTGTGGATCTCTGGTCACTAAGTATCAAAAGTATCTTGAAGGGATGATACCCCAGGCCACACAAGAAGGTCTCGCACTCTTAACATGGGGTTTTTGGAACCATTATAAAGTGACCACATGATGCAAAAGTCAGATGTGCATATAGGAACGTAGAAACAGGAGTAGACCATCCAGCCCTTCGAGTCATTCAGTTGGGTCATGTCTGATCTATATATTAACTCCATCTAACTGGCCTTGGTTTCATAACCCTCAATATCCTTACCTAACAAAAACTAGCGGTTTCAGTTTTGAAATTTTCACTTGATCTACCCTCAACAGCATTGTGGGGAAGGAGTGAAGATGGAGTAGATGGGAAAAATCACCAAGCCAAACCTGTCCTATTTCAGCCAGTTAGTTCATGGTGGCAATTTGGATGGACAATTCAATGGAAGGTGAAGGTGAATGCACAGAAATCATGGTTTAACAGCATACAAGTCTAACAAAAAGATTTCAATCTGTAGACAATGCTCACAACTTGCAAGATTGGTTAAACCATATGTAGACCTGTAAAGTTACAGCTGCCAACCCTGCTAAATGCAGTCCAGATAGTATGCAGATGCAGAGTTAATCACTGAGGCAAAGAATTAATGGTTGACTGAGAAACTAGTGGATAAAGCTTTCCTCATAGACATATTACAGAGACACATTGGTGTTTCACACCCTAGGCAACTTTTTTAATGTGGTTGGTTATTATGATACAACATTTATTAAATACAAAACACATTTACATTTAGTGTAAAATAGTTCATGCAAAGATTTCTGAAATGTCGCTCTTTCAACATTTGATCTGTGGGTTTACTGGGAGAGTAGATCACTCTGGGGATAGGAACAGGATTGGTGAGGGGGTGCAGGGTATTTTGATTGACCCGTTGCTCAACTGGGTTTCTCATAGATGTATTTTGGAGAGCCCCTGTGATGGCTTTTTGTAGATAGACCACCCAGGGTGGAGCTGAGCAACACAGACAGGAAGAGCCCAGGTTAGATCGCAGCTCTTGTTGAGTTGATTGATCCAAGCCAGATGGCAGTAGGGATACGACACATGGCCCCAGGACTGCTGGGTATGGAAAAGGAAAATGCATGTGGGGTTCACAATCCTGGTCGCTATCCAGCAACCACTGCTGGACACGATACGTTTGTAGATGTTGGATGATGACAGTGTTGGGCTCAGCTGGGACAAGATTTCAATGTTGAATACTTCACTTGAAGCTCAATGTCCAGGATTACATGTGAAGAATGAGCACTTGGGCGAGCTATCAGAGGGCTGCTACCAGCATGAGTCAGCACCTTCGGCTGAACAGGGGATCAAAGTAATCAATCTAGAATATGGGATTACTGTAGGGTTAGTATAAATGGGTGGTTGTTGGTCGGCACAGACTCGGTGGGCCGAAGGGCCTGTTTCAGTGCTGTATCTCTAAAAAAAAAAAGACACATCAACACTTGAAGGTTTTAGTAAATCTTTGAGGAATATTTCCTCGATAACTTTTGAGTCAAATCGGTAGATTACCTGGCTCACCAATCTCAAGAAAAGTCCTGAATCAGAGCTTGGCTGTGGACAATGACTGTTTGTCCTCAGCCCACAAGAGAAATTGGTTCATGATCAGGCAAATTGTACATGGGGCTATGGCCTTTCATTCTGCACTTTGACTCTGCTGACTTTTAATTTTTAATAAATGAATATTTAATTTGGGCGGGACAGTGGCGCAGTGGTTAGCACCGCAGCCTCACAGCTCCAGGGACCCGGGTTCGATTCTGGGTACTGCCTGTGCGGAGTTTGCAAGTTCTTCCTGTGACCGAGTGGGTTTTCGCCGGGTGCTCCGGTTTCCTCCCACTGCCAAAGACGTGCAGGTTGATAGGTAAATTGGCCATTGTAAATTGTCCCGAGTGTAGGTAGGTGGTAGGGAACTGCAGGGTTAGAATAAATGGGTGGCTGTTGGTCGGCACAGACTCGGTGGGCCGAAGGGCCTGTTTCAGTGCTGTATCTCTAAATAAAATAAAATAAATAAAATACGCAACAGCTTCTTTGCTTACGAGGAGCAAAATAAATGATTGTAAATGTCGAGCATACTGGTGCCGTTGCTCTCCATGCATGTCATGGTGCTGGTTCCTGAGAATGGTGCACCTGCTCATCCACAGGTGACAAATATCTCAACAAAATGGCTGGATAAGTAAAAGACTACCAATCTGCTTTTTTATCTCTTATTTTATTTAGTATTATATGAAAGATGCATGTGGACTCATCACTAGATTAACAAAACCCAAACTTAAGGAGGGCACAAAGTCCGCTGCAGAGGAGCTCTCAAAAGGTAAGCAACTCAAAGTGAGCAAGCTATTGTAAACACCTGTGGGTGAGTCCTTCACACTTATAGAAGGTTTTGTTCCATTTCAAGTTGTTAAAGGTGTAGCCAGCTCTTCAGCTCACTGTGAAAGTTACAGAATGAGTGAGTCTCTGCTCCATATCAGGGCTGTATTAAGGAGTGTATGCATGCTCATTTGCTCTAGAACATTAGAAATTTTAGGAACAGTTCCTCCCACAAGGTTTTGTTCTTTCCCTCTTATCCTGCCTCAGCAGGATGTTTCTCCCACCCAGTAGTTCCATAGACACTGACTGGCTGGATACAGTTCCATAGGCACTGACTCTGGCTGGATACCGTTCCATAGGCACTGACTAGCTGGATACCGTTCCATCGGCACTGACTCTGGCTGGATACAGTTCCGTAGGCACTGACTGGCTGGATACAGTTCCATAGGCACTGACTCTGGCTGGATACCGTTCCATAGGCACTGACTGGCTGGATACAGTTCCATAGGCACTGACTCTGGCTGGATACAGTTCCATAGGCACTGACTAGCTGGATACCGTTCCATCGGCACTGACTCTGGCTGGATACAGTTCCGTAGGCACTGACTGGCTGGATACAGTTCCATAGGCACTGACTCTGGCTGGATACCATTCCATAGGCACTGACTGGCTGGATACAGTTCCATAGGCACTGACTCTGGCTGGATACAGTTCCATAGGCACTGACTCTGGCTGGATACAGTTCCATAGGCACTGACTGGCTGGATACAGTTCCATAGGCACTGACTCTGGCTGGATACAGTTCCATAGGCACTGACTGGCTGGATACAGTTCCATAGGCACTGACTCTGGCTGGATACAGTTCCATAGGCACTGACTCTGGCTGGATACAGTTCCATAGGCACTGACTCTGGCTGGATACAGTTCCATAGGCACTGACTCTGGCTGGATACCGTTCCATAGGCACTGACTGGCTGGATACAGTTCCATAGGCACTGACTAGCTGGATACCGTTCCATCGGCACTGACTCTGGCTGGATACAGTTCTGTAGGCACTGACTGGCTGGATACAGTTCCATAGGCACTGACTCTGGCTGGATACCGTTCCATAGGCACTGACTGGCTGGATACAGTTCCATAGGCACTGACTCTGGCTGGATACAGTTCCATAGGCACTGACTCTGGCTGGATACAGTTCCATAGGCACTGACTAGCTGGATACCGTTCCATCGGCACTGACTCTGGCTGGATACAGTTCCGTAGGCACTGACTGGCTGGATACAGTTCCATAGGCACTGACTGGCTGGATACAGTTCCATAGGCACTGACTGGCTGGATACAGTTCCATAGGCACTGACTCTGGCTGGATACAGTTCCATAGGCACTGACTCTGGCTGGATACAGTTCCATAGGCACTGACTGGCTGGATACAGTTCCATAGGCACTGACTCTGGCTGGATACAGTTCCATAGGCACTGACTCTGGCTGGATACAGTTCCATAGGCACTGACTCTGGCTGGATACAGTTCCATAGGCACTGACTGGCTGGATACAGTTCCATAGGCACTGACTCTGGCTGGATACAGTTCCATAGGCACTGACTCTGGCTGGATACAGTTCCATAGGCACTGACTCTGGCTGGATACAGTTCCATAGGCACTGACTCTGGCTGGATACAGTTCCATAGGCACTGACTCTGGCTGGATACAGTTCCATAGGCACTGACTCTGGCTGGATACAGTTCCATAGGCACTGACTCTGGCTGGATACAGTTCCATAGGCACTGACTCTGGCTGGATACAGTTCCATAGGCACTGACTCTGGCTGGATACAGTTCCATAGGCACTGACTCTGGCTGGATACAGTTCCATAGGCACTGACTGGCTGGATACAGTTCCATAGGCACTGACTCTGGCTGGATACAGTTCCATAGGCACTGACTGGCTGGATACAGTTCCATAGGCACTGACTCTGGCTGGATACAGTTCCATAGGCACTGACTCTGGCTGGATACAGTTCCATAGGCACTGACTCTGGCTGGATACAGTTCCATAGGCACTGACTGGCTGGATACAGTTCCATAGGCACTGACTCTGGCTGGATACAGTTCCATAGGCACTGACTGGCTGGATACAGTTCCATAGGCACTGACTCTGGCTGGATACAGTTCCATAGGCACTGACTCTGGCTGGATACAGTTCCATAGGCACTGACTGGCTGGATACAGTTCCATAGGCACTGACTCTGGCTGGATACAGTTCCATAGGCACTGACTCTGGCTGGATACAGTTCCATAGGCACTGACTCTGGCTGGATACAGTTCCATAGGCACTGACTGGCTGGATACAGTTCCATAGGCACTGACTCTGGCTGGATACAGTTCCATAGGCACTGACTCTGGCTGGATACAGTTCCATAGGCACTGACTCTGGCTGGATACAGTTCCATAGGCACTGACTCTGGCTGGATACAGTTCCATAGGCACTGACTCTGGCTGGATACAGTTCCATAGGCACTGACTCTGGCTGGATACAGTTCCATAGGCACTGACTCTGGCTGGATACAGTTCCATAGGCACTGACTCTGGCTGGATACAGTTCCATAGGCACTGACTCTGGCTGGATACAGTTCCATAGGCACTGACTCTGGCTGGATACAGTTCCATAGGCACTGACTCTGGCTGGATACAGTTCCATAGGCACTGACTCTGGCTGGATACAGTTCCATAGGCACTGACTCTGGCTGGATACAGTTCCATAGGCACTGACTCTGGCTGGATACAGTTCCATAGGCACTGACTCTGGCTGGATACAGTTCCATAGGCACTGACTCTGGCTGGATACAGTTCCATAGGCACTGACTCTGGCTGGATACAGTTCCATAGGCACTGACTCTGGCTGGATACAGTTCCATAGGCACTGACTCTGGCTGGATACAGTTCCATAGGCACTGACTCTGGCTGGATACAGTTCCATAGGCACTGACTCTGGCTGGATACAGTTCCATAGGCACTGACTCTGGCTGGATACAGTTTCATAGGCACTGACTCTGGCTGGATACAGTTCCATAGGCACTGACTCTGGCTGGATACAGTTCCATAGGCACTGACTCTGGCTGGATACAGTTCCATAGGCACTGACTCTGGCTGGATACAGTTCCATAGGCACTGACTCTGGCTGGATACAGTTCCATAGGCACTGACTCTGGCTGGATACAGTTCCATAGGCACTGACTCTGGCTGGATACAGTTCCATAGGCACTGACTCTGGCTGGATACAGTTCCATAGGCACTGACTCTGGCTGGATACAGTTTCATAGGCACTGACTCTGGCTGGGTACAGTTCCATAGGCACTGACTCTGGCTGGGTACAGTTCCACAGACACAGACTCTGGCTGGGTACCGTTCCACTGGCACTGACTCTGGCTGGATACAGTTCCATAGGCACTGACTTTGGCTGGGTACAGTTCCACAGACACAAACTTTCGCTGGGTACAGTTCCACAGGCACTGACTCTGGCTGGGTACTGCTCCACGGCACTGACTCTGACTGGGTACTGCTCCACGGCACTGACTCTGACTGGGGTACGGTTCTACAGATACCAGCTTCCCTTTGGTAGCCTGTAAAAGCACACAAGCATTTTTCAGCACGTGTCACTGGAAAGTGATGTGAAGTTGTTTTAACAGCCACTGTGAGGAGTTTTTGTTTTCATTTTAAATCCTGAGGTCCTGAGTCAATTGTAGCACCCCTCTTGCTGTTCCATTTGAGATCAGCTTACAGCAAAAATCAGGATTTAACATGGGACACATCTGTTTGACATGGTTCATTATCACAAATCCATGAGACTGTGTTCCATGTTCTGCTTTACTTCACACTGGATTAAGCAAATATTCTCTGTTGACGCTGTCCCTTGTTTCCTTTCAGCTGGCTGGCTACTTAACATGCAGCAACTAACATTAGGAGATCAGATAGGGGAAGGGGAATTTGGAGGTGAGTGTTCAATGAATTCATTTCTAATCCTTTAGTTGTTTGCTTGTGAATAGGTTTTGCACTCGTTCAAGCAGGGGATGCTAGTGCTGGGAAATGGGACATTTCCTCATTTCAGGCAACCGATCACCTTAGCTCAAGTTCAGCATAGGTTAGATGCAGAGTAAAACTCCCTCTACACTGCCTAATGACCACTCCCAGTCATGGGTTGAATGCAGGCTAAAGCACTCTCTATACTGCCCCATTGACTACTCCAAGTCACTGGTTAGACCCCTCTAGACTGTCCCATCAAACACTACCAGGTCAGGCACAGTATGGTTTAGATACACAGTAAAACTCCCTCTACATGAGCCCATCAATGTTCTCCATCCAAACCTCAAGAGTGCCTGCAAGTGCATCACTTTGACATTTTTTCCATTTCCCACACCAGCTGTCCTTGGATCCCTGTGAGTGAGTTGATATTATATTGGGAATTGGTGATAAACTGAAGGTTGTTTTCCTCCGAGGGTCCGTACCCACTAGAAACCTTCCCACACAGAAGATAGTTTCAGTGGAGCAATCCAGACTGATTCTGAGTCCAGTTTGCAGAGATGGGAGTTAGTGTGGAGCTGCCTAGTTCCACCCGCCCCCCCCCCCCACCCACCCACCCACAAAATAACAATATCAAGCATTAATTCATAATAGATTTCACTGCCATAGCTTAAGGAAAAATTCTGAACATGGTTAAGATACTTGTATGAGTCGCCTCATTTTCACGTTTGTTCCTGCAGAAGCAAACCTGTTTCAGGGTTTCTTTTAAATGCATCAGGTTTCTTGCCTAAGCTTGTCCCACCCCTATTTTTTTTTATTAGATAAAAAACAATAGCTTCTATTCCCAACCCAACACCATTGCCTTAGGAGACCCACAGGATCCATCTTTGGCCACTCCCTGTTCTCATGTACTTGCTTCCACTCGTCAACATCATGCACAAACATGGATGAGCTTCCACATATACACTATGACAGCTGGTTTTACATCTCCACCACTCTCTTGACCCCTCTGATATCTCTGTCCGAGTTCTTGGCCAATATCCAGTCTTGGATGGGTCTTAAATTCTCAAGCTCAATGATGGGAAGACCAAGGTCATCGTCATAGGCCTCTGCCACAAACCTTCAACCCTCTCGCTTAACTCCAGAAGAGCCCAGGTTAGATCGCAGCTCTGTGTTGAGTTGATTGATCCAAGCCAGATGGCAGTAGGGATACTACACATGACCCCAGGACTGCTGGGTATGGAAAAGGAAAAGGCATGTGGGGTTCCCAATCCTGGGCGCTATCCAGCAACCACTGCTGGACACAATATGTTTGTAGATGTTGGATGAGGACAGTGTTGGGCTCAGCCTTGTGCCCTGCTTAGCTGACTCATCCCTGGCCACTGTCTTGGACTGAACCAGACTGCTCACAACCTGGGCATCGTGTTCCAACACTCTGCTAAGTTTCTGATCTTATGTCCTCTCCAACACAAAGGCCACCCCTCAGCCACATTCCCTCCCCCCTTCCCCCATTACATTATCTGCCTCTGCTCCTACCTCAGCTCATCTGTGACTGAAAGCCTTATATTGAATTTCACCATCTCCATCCTCAGTTACGAACATACGGATTAGGAGCAGGAGTAGGCCTAGTTAAATCCAGTACTCTCCTAGCTTCCCTCTCACTCTTCACCACCCACAAATTCCAGTTCCTTCGCAACTCTGCTTCCTGTATTTTCTCCTTACCATGTCTCACTTGGCAGTAATAAATGACATATGCTTCAATGCAAGAAGTCTATGGAATAAGGCAGACAAGCTGAGAGTGCAGATTGACACATAGGTGTATGATATATAGCTATTACTGAGACATGGCTGAAAGAAGGGCAGGAATGGCAGCTCAATATTCCTGGTTTCAGATTTTCAGACAAGATAGCGAGGGTGGGGTGAGGTGGGGTCGCAACATTGATTAAAGAAACAATTATAGCTGGTAGAAGGGATGATATGTTAGAAAGATCATTAAATGAGGCCATATGGGTTGAACTGAAGAATAAAGAAGGGGCAGTTACACTACTGGGAATGTACTATAGACCCCCAAATAGTCAGAAGGAGATAAAAGGGCAAATATGTCAGCAAATCTCTGAGGTGCAAAAACAATATAGCTGTAATAATGGGGGATTTCAACTATCCTCATATTAACTGGGATAGAATTAGTGTGAAAGGCACAGAGGGAGCAGAATTATTAAAATACATTTAAGAGAATTTTTTTAGCCAGTACGTAGCAAGCCCAACAAGAGAGGGGGTGGTTCTGGACTTAGTTTTAGGGAATGAAGCTGGGCAGGTGGAAGAGGTATCAGTTGGGGAACACTTTGGTGGAAGTGATCATAATTCAGTTAGATTTAGGGCAGTTATGGAAAAGGACAGAGATAGACCAGGAACACAAGTTCTCAATTGGAGAAAAGCTAATTTTATTAAGCTGAGATGTGATTTAGCTAAAGTGGACTGGAAACAGCTACTTGAAGGTAAATCAGTATCAGATCAGTGAGAGGCATTCAAGGAAGAGATAGTGAGAGTTTAGAGCAAATATGATCCCTTAAAGAAAAAGGGTGTGATTAATAAATCCACAGCCCTCTACATGTCAAGGAGCTTAAAAAATAAGATAAAGAGCAAAAGGGAAGCTTATGATAGATACCAAGGGCTCAATACTGCAGAAAACCTAGAGGAGTATAAAAATTGATGGGGTGAAATTAAAAAGGAAATTGGGGAAAGCAAAGAGAGGGCATGAAAAAATATTTCACTCTCTGAAATTACTTCCCTAAACATCTCTGCCTGTCCACCTCTTTCCTCCTTTAAGAAACTCCTCCATGCCCATCACATCAACCAAAATATAATAAAATCAAGGAAGACCCAAAGATATTTTATAAATACATAAAGAGCAAGAGGATAACTAAAGAAAGAGTAGGGTCTATTAGGGGCCAAAGGGTAACCTGTGTGTGGAGGGGGAGGACATTGGTATGGTTCTTAATGAATACTTTGCATCTGTTTTCACAAAAGGAATGATACAGACATTGCAATCAGAGAGGAAGAGTGTGAAATATTAGATGAAATTATCATAGTGAGAGAGGAAGTATTAAGGGGTTTAACATGTTTGAAAGCGGATAAATGCCCAGGCCTGGTCGAAATGTATCCTCGGCTGTTAACAGAAGCGGGAGAAGAAATAGTGGAGGCTCTGACCATCTTTTTCCAGTCCTCTCTGGTTACGAGTGTGGTGCCAGAAGACTGGAGGCTAGCTAATATTATCATTTCTTAAAAAGGGAGAAAGGAATAGATCTAGTAATTACAGGCCAATCAGCCTAACCTCAGTGGTTGAAAAATTATTGAAAAAAATTCTGAGGAACAGAGTAAATCTTCATTTAGAAAGATACAGATCAATCAAAGACAGTCAGCACTGATTTGTTAAGGGAAGATTGTGACTGACTAAAATGATTGAATTTTTTGAGGAGGTAGCAAGGAGGGTGATGAGGTTATTGCATTTGATGTAGTCTGTATATATTTTAGCAAAGCTTTATATAAGGCACGTGGCAGACTGGTCATGAAAGTAAAAGCCCAGGGCATTCAAGGCAAAGTGGCAAGTTGGATCCAAAATTGGCTCAGAGGCAGGAAGCAAAGGTGACTAGAAGGCTATTTCCAGTGGGGTTCCACAGGGCTCAGTACTAGGTCTTTTGCTTTTTGGTATATAATCAATGATTTGGACTTGAATGTAGGAGGTATAATTAAGAAGTTTGCAGATGATACAAAAATTGGCTGTGAATTGATCATGAAAAGGATAGCTGTAGACTGCAGAAAGATATAAATGAGCTAGTCAGCTGGAAGGAACAGAGACAAATGGAGTTCAATCCAGAGAAGTGTAATGAAATGCATTTGGGGAAGGCTAACAAGGCAAGGGAATACACAATAAATGGTATGATGCGGAGAAGTGTAGAGGAAAAGAGGGACCTTGGAGTGCATGTCCACAGATCCCCAAAGGTGCTGGGCAGGTAGATAAGGTGGTCAAGAAGGCATACGGGATATTTGCTTTTATTAGCCAAGGCATAGAATACAAGAGCTGGGGATTTATGCTGGAACTGTATAAAGCACTGGTTAGTCCACAGTTGGAGTACTGTTTGCAGTTCTGGTCACTGCACTAGAAGAAAGATATGTTGCAATAGAGAGAGCACAGACGAGATTTCCGAGGATGTTGCTTGAACTGGAGAATTTTAGTTGTGAGGAAAGATTGGATAGGCTAGGATTGTTTTCTTTGGAACAGAGAAGGCTGAGGGGAGACCTAACTGAAATGTATACAATTATGAGGGGTCTAGATAAAGTGATTAGGAAGGCCTTATTCCCCTTGGTTGAGGGGCCCATACCAAGGGACATAGATTTAGTGTAAGAGGTAGGAGATTTAGAAGGGATTCAAAGGGAAATTCTTCCCAACTAGAGGGTTGTGAGGATCTGGAACTCATTGCCTGGAAGGGTGGTAGGGGCAGAAACCCTCGTAACATTTAAAAAGTACTTGGATATGCACTTGAAGTGCTGTAACCTACAAGGCTACAGACCAAGAGCTGGAAAGTGAGATTCACCTGGTTGGCTACTTGTTGGCTAGCATTGACATGATGGGCCAAATGACCTCCTTCCATGCTGTAAATTTCTATGATTCTATGATTTGTCAGTTGTCCTGTACTCACTCTGCCTGCATTGACTCCCAGTACACCCACACCTCAAATTTAAAATGTGTCTTTTGTCTTTGAATCCATGACTTGTTACTCTTATCTTGTACTATTGGCTGCTGCTACAATGGAAAAAGCACAGGACTTAACACTGAGCCCTGAGGAATCCCACTGGAAACAGCCTCCCAGTCACAAAAACACCCAACGATCATTACCACTTTGCCTTGGATCCCCGTGGGCTGTTACTTTTATGACCAGTCTGCCATATGGGACCTTATATAAAGCTTAGCTAAAATCCAGAAAGACTACATCAAATGCACTGCCCTTCGGCTGGCTTGATTTCATTCTTTGAAATTACTTCCCTAAACACCTCTGCCAGTCCACCTCTCTCCTCCTTTAAGAAACTCCTTAGTGCCTGTCTCATCGACCAATCATTTGGTCATTTCTCCTAGCCTCACTCTATTTTTTGCACAGCATCTGTATTCCCTTGTGCCTCTGTGAGTTGCCTTGGGACATTCTTCTGTACAAAAAGTGCCATATAATTGCAGGTTTTTTGATGTACTAAGGTGACAACAACTGTGCCCTGTTTACAGTGTGCCGTTTCTTTTTTATTTCCTTACTGGTTATTAGAAGTGCACTATTGATGTGATGAGTCAAATTTCTGCGGTAACTCGTAAATGTGGCTGCAAAGCAGTTCAGAGGAGCTCCATCTAACCTGCACTATATGTTCTTATAGCTGTGTATCAAGCTGAATACATTGGGCAGAAAGTGGCTGTAAAGAACATTAAGTGTGATGTCATGGCTCAGGCTTTCTTAGAAGAGACCTCCGTCATGACGTAAGTGTGTTTTTCAATACTTTCATCTGTCCTTTCCTGAAACTGCTGACTCTTGCTGTGCTACAGTTCCGTGGGTGTCATCAATGTGTGAGCTATGACTTTTATTCAGCCATCTTCTCATTCAAGGTCTACATCCATGCACTTTCCAATGATGGGTCACTGGATATTACTCAGCAGTGAGAACTCTGGCTGATAATTCCCACCCAACTCTATCCCAGGGGCTCTACTGTCAATTGTATTGGCCCAACTGATCCTCTGGGTGAGATCAGTTAACATAGCACAGTCCAGATAGCTAGCCTGGCAGTTGCCCGATCTGTGTGGCTCAGTACCACATATCAACGCCATCACTAAGGCTGCCTATTTCTACCTCCATAACATTGCCCGATTCGGGTCGGCAATGTGTCTGTGCTTAAAAAAAAATTTCAGGGATGAGAAATTTCCCATTGGCTTTTTCTTTATGACCAGTCATACCTTAAAAAAAAAATTGCAGCCATCCGTTTCACAGCTGCCAGGTGCTTAGTGCAGAGACAGCACTTCTGAACCTCGGACAAGGTCATGGTTTTCTGGCGGGTTCCAAATTTTTTTTAAAGCCCGCTGGAAGCTCGATATTGCTACAAGAAGTGTGCGGGCAAACATTGACTACGTTCAAGCATAAAATGCTAAGTATCTCACTAAATTAGTGTCCAACATAGTGACGAGAAAGTAAGTCAATAAATTAGTCCTCTCATTTAAAGCTTCTTCCCAAATATTAACATTTGTTGTTTTGATTAACAGTAAGATAAATTTTTAATATCTTTCTCTTTCTGAAATTGTCTCACCATCCCCATATGTAAAACAAAAATTGTAATGTGCCCCCCCCCCCACCCCCCGCAAACAGGTTGGACACCCTTGCTTCAATCTTTTAACCTTTTGTTTTAATATAACCTAGCAGCTGGGTTATTTTAAAACAAAAGTTTAAAGGCTTGTGTTATGTAAGTTCATTTTAAAATGTTGACAGTCACTTAGGGAATGTCCTGATTTCTACGCTCTGACGTGCATTACTTTCACCTGGGACACAAGCTCAGTGACATTTTGAAGGTTGCTGAACGTTTACTTCTATATAAATTTCACATTTCTGCTGTATCCATTTGGATCACATTGTTCCAGAACTTCTATTGAGGGGAAAACAGGCAAGAAAATCAAGGAATTTCCAGAAGTCAGCACCATAAGTTTCTCATGAATACAAGAGTACAGTGTAATGGGATTGAGTGATAGTGGCAAAAACAGGATGCTGCTGACCCATATACAATAGTTAGTAAATACAATGTAATGGATAGCTTTAATAAACCTTAATATATGATGAACTGTCTATGATTCCTTAACAAAATCTATGCTAAATTTGCAGTTTTAAAAACTGTCGGGGAAGACATAGTAAAAATTTATTATGTTTCAATGACCATATTAGTAACAGATATTAACTTTTTTTTTGCTGCATATTGGATTAAAGGACAAGTTTTACAAGTATGTCAAGGCTCAATAACTGCAATGTACATCACTTACTATCCAGTTTAAGGGGAGATAATCTGTTGCCAATGCCATTTGAAAGTTGTCTGTATCATATAATTATATTACATTAAAAGTGCACCTTTGCTAACAGGTTTGGCTTGGACATGAATTGGTTAGTCTGGAGTACAATCTTATAGATAGTGGCTAAGCATTTTGTAACGGAATAATACATGCAGTAACAGTCGCTCAACTTTTTGCAGAAAAGCTTTTTGTTAATAAATAATCTTGTCAGAGCTGAATCAGAATCGACAGTGAGAGACTGAGTTATAAACATAAGTGAATTTAAGAGAATCGCTTTATTAGAGGAACTGAAGGGCACTCTTTATTTGTAATTGTGTTCTTCTAATTTTTTCACTGGCCTAGTGAGCAAATATCATTTTGTCCATGAGAGATGCTGTTTCTGTATTTTAGAATCCAAGACCTAGTTTAACAGCCTGTTAAGATGAATAAACTAGTCTTGGCTACCTACCATTAATCTCTCTATTCCTTCCTGTCCCACTCTGCTTTTCTGTTTTACATGACTCTTCTGAAGTATTATCTGCTTCATCAGATAAAATTCTCCTTTTGTTGGCTGCCCTGTCTTCAGACACATATTACAAGCAGGTGGAAAAGTTGCACAAACACTGACCATCATGGATTAAATTGTCTTGTGACAACAGCAGTGTGAGAAATGACCCATCTTCCTATTTCTGATTTTTCTACTACCTCACCTCAATAACCACAATAACAATCCTCTCTTTGAGTTTCATGGTTTATTGGATGAATTTGCACTCCTGACGCAGTGTGAGTCCGCAGAGGACATCCAATAAGGTCTATCTACCACCCAGTGACATGATGTAGCTAGCACTATTCTGTCAACAAAGGTAATTTGCATTGGCATTGCATACTATTTGGCTTGCTAGCTACCTAATACAGTTGTGCTGCTCTCCGTTGATGTTTGTATGCTTAGCTACTTTATTTATAGGAAGAAATGTGTTTTAAATCGGACTGTGTTTTGATGGCATTAGTTTGGCAATATTCTTATTTACAAATTAATTGTCCCCATGTCCGTGGCTGAGGCAATAATTTTGTTAGATGTCTGCAGTGCAACATGTTGGTGCCTATCCCTGGCCTGACTCCACATGTCTCTGCTCATCTGCTGCTGAACCCCTCATTCATACCTTTGTTACCTTTAGACTTGACTATTCCATCACACCCCTGGCTGACCTCCCACATTCTGCCCTTTGTAACATGAGATCATCCAAAACTCTGCTGCCCATACCTTAACTCGCACCAAGTCTCATTCACTTATCACCCTTGCTCGCTGAGTAACATTATCTCCCAGTTAAGCAATGCCTTAATTTTAAAATTCTCATCCTTGTTTTCAAATTCCTCCATGACCTCCCTCCCTCCCTTATCCTTGTAATCTCCTCCAGCCCCATAATCCTCCAGGATATCTGCACTCATTTAATTTTGATCTCTTGAACACCCCTGATTTTAATTGCTCCACCATTGGTGGCCGTGCTTTCAGCTTCCTAGGCCCTAAGGTCTGGAATTCCATCCCTAAACCTTTCAGTCTCTCTACCTTTTTCCTCCTGTAAGATGCTCCTTAAAACCTGCATCTCTGACCAAGCTTTTTGTCATCTGCCCTAGTATCTCCTTATATGATTGTATCAAATTTTGCTTTATAACGCTCCTGTGAAGCATTTCGTCTTATTTCATTAAAGGCACTGTTGTAGTACAGCGCAATTTTTGAGAGATCGTTGTGTGGTTTGCAGTTTTGTAATGTGGCCACTAGGTGGAGCAACAGTCACTTTGGCTGGGTGATGTCTTTTGCTAACGTTTCTTCAATGCCATAAATGACCTCGTCTTGGGCTTGGAAGGTAAATTGTCATGGCTGTAGTGCAGCTCTTCTTGCCCTCTAAATACTTTGAGTTTCTGATGAGCAACCTCACTAGCTTCAAGGACTGCAATAGCCTTGAGATCACATACTATATCCTGCTCTCCAAACAATCTATCTTGAGCCTGTTTATCGCGATAGCCTAGCACCAGCCTATCTCTCAACATCTTATCAAGTAGCGTACCAAATGACCTCTCTCAAATGGACCACAAACTAGCCAACCTGACCCATTACAGCTCACAGGGTAGCTATCTGGACTGTCTTTGGCTTCTTGTCTGGTTCTGTAGCCACTACATAATCTTGCCAGGATCCTTTTAAAATTTTCCAGTTCACCTCTAAATTCCTCTTGCAGCACATTAACTGCTGGAATCTGGCAATATGCCATTTTGACTACAGGGGACTATGATAAAGTCACTCAGACAGTACTCTGACAAACTTTGTGTAAAGGGAGGATGTAAATTTCTCAGACTGCTAAAGCTCTGCTCCCAACTTGTCAGCAATGTCCTAAACTTTCATATTTGTGATGAAATCAGATACTTTGGACACCATGTTTGGTTTGGTTGACATAAAAGACAGCACAAGTTTCAACATTCTAACGTGCGCTTGCATCCTTATTCTCCTGTGTCTGTGTGGGTGTGTGTCCCTAGCTACTAGAGGGAGCCAATATAAATACTCACATCAAGTGGCACGCAGGGTGTTAAAGGTCGCCTGCTCTGGTTATCACAACAGCACAGCAGACAAGTCATGTTCTTCTTGCATGCCATAACAGACGGGTCACTGGATAATGACCTGGAATAGAACCCTTGACCAATTTTCTTCGTTCTACCTGACATTGAGGTCAACTTCAGTACCCTAGCCAAGATCAGCTAAGTCAGCACAGACTTGGGATTGAATCTGGAACTTTCCTAATCTGTATGACTCAGTACCACACTGAGCATGTGCGTATATTCAGCCTATCTCTGAATGTGTGGTACCTACTCCAGGCTGTGGCAACTTTACACAAATACTTTTGTACACTTTGGCTTGTGGTACACATGTGACTTCTGATATGATATGTAAATAAAGGCTTTTGGCAATGGTCATTTTATTCAACACATGGAACATGGTGTCAGAAGTGAGTAGCCAGGATTTGAGAGGATTTTGATAGCCGTAAAACAGACAGCAGATGTGCAAAACATCAGAGTTTAAAACAACAACTGTCTGCAACTTTGCACAGGATGTCATTATGGCTTTGAATTTTCCAATAGCTGCTCCGATGGACATGAAGGGAGATTTGAGAGGGAGTTGGCAATTCTTCCAGTCTCATTGGCAGATTATGACATTGCCACAGTGTTGGACAAGAATCCCGAACAGATAAGAGTAGCAACTCTGTTATCATTGATGGGGAAGGAATGTTATAAGCTGTATTGCACGCTCGATCTCACGGAGGAGAAGAAAAACAAGACTTGGGAGATTTTGGAAGCCTTGAAGACCCACTTTGAACCCTCTACTAATGTCATTTATGTGTTTAACACTAGAGCTCAGGAAGAGAGGGAAAATATTGATCAGTATATGACTGTACTGAGATATTTAGTTGAACCTTGTGAGTTTGAGCAACTGAAGGGTGATCTCATCAGAGATAGGATTGTCTTAGGAACAAGAGATCCTGGTGTGAGAACACATCTGCTGAGAGAAGAGAAGCTTACTCTCAAAAAGCTATTGACATGTGCAGAAGTTGTGAGGTGGCTGATCAACAACTAAAGAGTATTGATGGGAGAACCAATGAGGCTGTGCACTATGTTGAGAGGCAGTCCAAGTCTTCCAAGCACAAGTCAATGATGAAAAGGAAGGCCAACTTTCAGAAGGGCCAGCAGAAAGATCAAAGCCAGAGTACTGGATGTAAATACTGTTGGGGACACCACAAGAAGGAAATGGAAGCTTGTCCAGTGTGGGGAAAGCAGTGCTCTAACTGCAAAAAGCTAAAACAACTTTGCACGCATGTGTTTTTCTAGAAAGAAGAAAAGCAAGCCCGTAAAGATGGTTGATGGAGAGATGTCGGACGATGATTCTGACTGATCACTCTACATCTTAGAATATGATATCGTGAAGTCTCGAAGTAGAAAGTGGTTTGTGACTGCTGGAATGATGACTGCAGAAGAAAAGCATCAAGCTAATATGAGGTGTTAGACACTGGTTCTACATGCAACATTGCAGACTTGTGTGAAATTGCACAAGATAGTGACCTGAATATGAAGCCATTGATGGTAAAGGACGCTCACCCCAAGAGGACAAACCAAGCTGAGAGTCCAATGCAACGGGAAGAAAAAAGAATTTCAGTTACAGATAATGGACACTTAGCAAACTCCCCTCATCTCAGTTGTAACAAGTCAAAAACTTGGGTTGGTAACTTTCCACATACCAGAAGAGATTTGCAGCGTTCCGCATGACACTAAGCCATTGACTGCTGATCAAATCCTAACAGATTACAAAGATGTTTTCACAGGTCTTGGATGCCTTCCTGGTGAATATCTTCTCAAAGTAGATGAGAGTGTGAGGCCAACTCAGCACCTTCCAAGGAGAGTTCCAGCTGCCCTCAAGTCCAGCCTGAAAGACAAGATACAAGGGCTTGAAAAGATGGGAATAATGAAGAAAGTGACAACACCCACAGACTGGATTAACAGCTTGGTAGCAGTGAAAAAAAAAACAAAGTTTGACAATATGTTTAGATTCAAAGGATCTCAAATCTTTGAAGAGATCTCACTAACTTCTGCCAACCATTGAAGAGATTCTGCCTCAACATGCCAAGGCACAGATCTTTACTACCCTGAGGATGGATACTGGCTGGCGAGTGAAGCCAGATGAAGGCAGCAGTTTTCTGACTACTTTTTGGATGCCATTTGGAAGGTACAGATGGTTACACATGCTGTTTGGCATTTCTACTGCTCCAGAAGAGGACCAACACTGACAGCATCAGAGAGTCAATGGTCTACCAGGAGTGGAAGCAATCGTGGACTGTCTTCTCATTTATGGCTCTGAAAATACGATGGAAGACCCCATCGCAGACCATGACTGGAATCTAATGAGAATGCTAGAGAGAGCTCGCCAAATGAATCTGAAGCTGAACAAGAAAAAGTTGCAGCTGATGATGACTGAAGTCAGGTACATAGGGCATGTACTGACAGCTAAAGGGTTTCAGCTTGATCCTGGCAAGGTGTAGCAGAGATGCAGTAACCAACAACTGTGAAGATAGTTCAATGATTTGTTGGATTTGTGTACTACCTTGCCCAATCTGTCAGAATGTGAACCTCTATGCAAGCTCACCACAAAGAATGTTCAGTGGTATTGGGGCACAGAATAAGAAGCAGCTTTCACTCGCATCAAACAACTAGTGATGACGGCACCAGTGCTGGGGTACTATGATGTCAATGAGGAGGTCACCCTGCAGTGTGATGCTAGTGAAACAGGACTTGGAGCCACCCTCATGTAGCAAGGACAACCAGTTGTGTTTGCATCCAGAGTGTTAATCCAAACTGAATAATACGATGCGCAGATCGAGACTTGAGCATTTCAACCCGTACCTGTTTGGGAGAGAGAAAGTGATAGTAGAGTCTGACCACAAGCCATTTCAAAGCATCTTTCTCAAACCACTTCTATCTGCTCCAAAGCGTTTGCAAAGGCTGTTACTTTGTTTGCAGAGATATCACTTGGAAATGAAATACAAGCAAGGGAAGCAGATGTACATCGCTGACATGCTGTCGAGAGCTGCATTCCCTATGAAGGATGTTGATAATGCTAGTACAGAGTGCAAAATCTTCTAGATTTAACAAGAAGCAACAGCACAACGTGCTCTTCAAGTCATCGACCCAGCAGAGACATTGAATCTGACAGCCAAGCGTCTAGCTCAGATCAAGCAAACTACGCAATGAGATGCAACTCTTCAAGTGCTACAGGAAGTTGTGATGAAAGGATGGCCTGAACCCATCAAGGTCACACCTGTTGCTGTAAGAGAGGATTGGAGAGATGGTGACTGCCCAAGATGGGACTATGGTCATTATCCCTAAAGAGATGAGAAAAGAGATGCTGAAGCGCGTCCATGCAAGTCATCGGGTCTAGTCCGAGGAAGGCAAGAGAAGTGTGCTACTGGCCAAACATGAGCAATGAGATTAAGGACCACATCAACCAATGCAGTGCTTGGAATGAATATCAAGCTGACCAAGCTAAAGAGCCCCTCATGACTCATGATATCTCAGACAGACTGTAGATGAAGCTTGAAGTAGATCTCTTTACTCTCAATGGAACTGATTATCTCATCACAGTCGACCACTATTCGGACTACTGGGAGTTAGACCAGCTGACATCAGCAACTACCAGTGAGATCATAGAATGCCTCATCACGGCATTCCTGACATTATGACGAGTGACAATGGCCCTCAGTTCATGAGTGAAGAATTCAGACGCTTCATGAATGATTGGGAAATTCAGCATTACGCGTCATCTCCATGCTATCCCGAGTCAAATAGAAAGGCTGAGGTAGTGGTGAAAATTGCCAAAAGGATCATAAAGAAATCTACTAAATCCAGCACAGATATGTACAAGGCAATCTTAGAGTGGAGAAACGCACCTACTGAGGTCATGGGAAGTAGTCCAGCCCAGCAACTAATGTCACGCTGCACTCCGGCAACTCTCTTCCAACAGCTAAGAAACTACTGAAGCCAGAAGTAGTAACAGGTGTGAGGGAAAAGAACATAGTGAAACAACAGAAAGTTAAATGTCACTTTGATAAAACTGCCAAATCATTGTCAGAGCTGAGGGTTGGAAAGCCGGTCAGAGTGCAAACATTCAACGCACTCAGGAAAAGTGAGCCCATTTGGCAACTTAGGACTTGAATGAAGAAGATGTCACATCGATCATACCAGGTGAAAGTGAAGAACCAGATCTATTGTTGGAACCACAGACATCCAAGCTCAGCCAGAGAAGCTGCTCCTTCACAGCGAACCGCTGATGAGACCGATTTGAGTTTGCCAACTGAACAAGGAACTGAATGACCATCAGTCCCAGTGGTTCACCATACTCCAACAAGTGCAGCAGATAAGCAGCAACACTCATCACAGCAGCAACATTCCCTAGAGAAGGAACTCCAGCAATGTCACCCAAGGAACCAGCAGACACCATACAAACATCCAACAACAACTCACACATGTACCATAAAACAACCTCAACACTTTAAGGATAATGTGTGAAATGCATGTGTCAGGACAGGAAAAATTGAAAGGACAAGAAAGAACAGATATTTTATGAAAAGGAGGGTATTTGGATAGATACTTTTGTACACTTTGGCTTGCCGTGCACATGTGACCGCTGATGTCATGATATGTAAATAAAGGCTTTCAGACGTATCCATTTTAGGCACCACGTGGAACAAGAAGACTAGGTTTGCCAACTCTTCAGGATTGCCCTGGAGTCTGCAGGAAATAAAGACTAATCTCCAGGTCACTACCGTGAGCAACCCAGGAGAAAAATCATAGGGGCAAGAAAGAGAGTGTGTTTGTTTTATTCAATTCTTTTGAACACTTTTGTGAATTATTTTGTAGATAGGGGAAATGCTATTTGATGGGGTGGGGGTGGATCTAAGAGGTCATGTGATGCAGTCTCCAGGAATACAAGTAGAGTTGGCAACCCTACACAAGACTAAAATGTTTGTGAGGGCCAATTAAAAAGCATGTGTGGGAAATACTGGACCAACTCAGTCTTCCCCTTCCTCTTGTTTTGAACTCTTTACCTTCTCCCTTGTGGTGCCAAATCCTGCCATCTTGTCTCTACACTTCCTGGGAGAGCACAATCTCCATGGTTACCAATAATACTAGTTGGAAGTTCCGCTTCTGTGTGGTGCCCTCCTGCTGCCCCTATCCCCACCACACTAGGCAGGGGCGGTGGGTAGGTGAGAGACCATTTTATTAAATTCCAGGGGTGGAGAGAGGACGAAAAAATTGGTCATGGTCTCTCCTCTTCCAATCGTTTTCCAGTCCAACTGAGAGAGTGCGAGTGTCCTCGGCTACGGTGCCTCAACTCAGTCAGATCTCCTGCTGACTCTGTTTCAGCTCATTCAGGGAGAATTGCTACCTGGATGCGGCACTGCAGAGAGCCTGTTGCCCACGCAGCCAAACCCCAGCTACAGCCGGGTGGGGGGGGGGCAGGAGGAGGGTAAACTGGTGGGTAAAATGCCAGAGAATAGTCTGACTCCACAGTGACGGATTTTACTCTCTAATTTCACTTTTTTTTTTCTAAAACACAGGAAACTGCAACACAGGAACCTGGTGAAATTGTTGGGAGTTATAGTGGACAATGGATTGTATATCGTGACTGAGTTTATGGGCAAGGTATGACTCTGTTTATTTTAAAACCCTCACTCTCTGTATTCCTCTTCCCATCTCCCACAAGGTCAGCCAGTAGTCTTATGATGTGGATACTGGGCCATGTGTTCAACTCATTGTAGCAATGAGTCTGTGTTTGCCATGTTATCGTCGTGCCCTGTGACTCAGAAACTAGGACAGTAACATTTCCACTGAAACATCAGGAATGGATTTATTATTGGAAAGGTAGCTGCAAACAAATAAAAATATTTAAATAAAAGCAAAATACTGCGGATGCTGGAAATCTGAAACAAAAACAAGAAATGCTGGAATCACTCAGCAGGTCTGGCAGCATCTGTGGAAAGAGAAGCAGAGTTAACGTTTCGGGTCAGTGACCCTTCTTCGGAACTGACAAATATTAGAAAAGCCACAGATTATAAACAAGTGAGGTGGGGGTGGGGCAAGAGATAACAAAGGAGAAGGTGCAGATTGGACCGGGCCACATAGCTGACCAAAAGGTCACGGAGAAAAGGCAAACAATATGTTAATGGTGTGTTGAAAGACAAAGCATTAGTACAGATTAGGTGTGAATACACTGAATATTGAACAGCAGCAAGTGCAAACCTGAAGAAAACCTGCTGCTGTTCAATATTCAGTGTATTCACACCTAATCTGTACTAATGCTTTGTCTTTCAACACACCATTAACATATTGTTTGCCTTTTCTCCGTGACCTTTTGGTCAGCTATGTGGCCCGGTCCAATCTGCACCTTCTCCTTTGTTATCTCTTGCCCCACCCCCACCTCACTTGTTTATAATCTGTGGCTTTTCTAATATTTGTCAGTTCCGAAGAAGGGTCACTGACCCGAAACGTTAACTCTGCTTCTCTTTCCACAGATGCTGCCAGACCTGCTGAGTGATTCCAGCATTTCTTGTTTTTGTGTAAAAATATTTAAAGACTGTTCTGGGTAAAAAAAAAATTTAAAATCCAAAAGTTTTTATTCTGCTTGTTCTGCTTTCTGTCTCCTATATCTCTTTCCCACTCTTGTTTAAATTTTACTTGTTCCTATAAAATCTGATCCTTTTCCTTCTAAGAAGGTCCAGCTTTGGCACATTGCCTTCAGAGGTGAAGGTGGCCATGTTTTCTGACAGAGCATGTACCAGTAAAGTGGCTTTCAATTCTCTGTTTCTAGTGTGAATCATCCCAGCTACTGAGGAAATTACAAGGCCTGAAATAAAGTCATGAATCGGGTCTTAAAACCACATGTGAAGGTGTATGCATGGCTTGCAGTTTTTCCTTGGGGTTCTGGCTGTTGTGATATGCTATACAAACGTGCAATGTAGAGTTATTCTTTGCAGAAAGAGTCTGTGGCTGGAAAGTGATTATCTCTATATGCCTGGAGGTTTTAATTGGTGTTACAATTCGTAGCAAATGAGCCTATCCTGAATCTGCACCTAGCATATTTCATTACCCAGTGATTGAGGAGAGCTAACAAGCTTTTCATAGAGTCACAGTATGGAAGGTCACCATTCAGGCATTGTGCCTATGCTAGCTCCAGACTGGAGCAGTCTACTTTAAACTCCTTTCACCAGATCTTTTAATATTTAACCTCTCCACTTGTTTGTCTAATTTTATCTCAAGTATTAGGATTGACTTGTGGCTTCAACAGCCTCTTGTGATAATAAAAGGAAGGAACTTGCATTTATATAGCGCCTTTCATGATCTCCGGACATCCTCAAGTGCAGCCGATGAAGTACTTCCTACTTGTAGGAAAATGTGACAATGAATTGGCTCACACAAGGTTCCACACACAACAATTTTATAATGACCGGGTAATCTGTTTTAGTGACATTGCTTGACAGATTAATATTGGCCAGGACTCTGGGGACAACGTCCCTGCCCTTCTTCGAATAGTGCCATGGGATCTTCTACATCCACCTGCGAGGGCAGATGGGTGCCTTGGTTTAACATCTCATCTGAAAGACGGCACCTCCAACAGTGCAGCAGTCCTTCAGTACTGCACTGAAACATCAGCCCAGAAATGGATCCATATTCTCGTAATCAGACTGCTAACTTCCAGTGACTGAATAAGTCAAATCCTGTTTTCATCGCATAGGAAACTGGGACTGTATTATGGGGATCAAATTCCATAATTTTGTTCATTCTTGTATGAAAATCATGATCCTTTGTGTGAAAAAAATTCTTCCATCCTTTAAGCACCTACAACTCTAAGCTTTGAGCTTCAATCCCCTTATTTTTTCATCAACTAACTGCAATGTAATAGAAATGAGCTGACTTGTTTTACTGGCCTCGCATTTACACACTAGGAGGCGAAATTTTATGCTCTTCCCCCCCCCCGCGGCAGGTTAGAGTCAAGCACTGGCCAATTAAAGCACTCATATTGAAAGGGAGTCCTCTCACACACACTGAAAAGGGGGCCCTGTATTCCCAATCACCATCCTATGGCCTAATAGAGGTCATTGCCAGGAGCTCCCTATATGCCTCTGCCCAAACTACAAGGAAAAGGCCTCATAGAATTCCCAGTAAAGAAAGAGCTTGCATTTTTATTGAGCTTTTCATGTCCAAAAGTGTGTTACAGCCAGTGAAGTATTTTTGAAGTGTAGTCGCTGTTGTAATATAAGAAAATGAGGCAGCTAATTCATGCGCAGCAAGGTTCCGCAAACAGCATGAGATAAGCAACCGGTAGGAGAAATTCACCATCTGTAAACATTCTGCTCTCTGTCCTTTAAAGGGTAACCTCGTCAACTATTTGAGAACAAGAGGAAGATCGGTCATCACACTGAAGCAGCTGATCCAGTTTGGGTTGTAAGTTCCAAATCCTTTTCCATTTCACTTTCCCATTTCACTTTCCCAGCACCTCCACTGTTCTCTCCTCTGCTGCCAAGGGCACTGATTCATGCCAGGTATAGTTCCATGAGCACCCAGCATCCATGGGTTCTGTAGTGTAAGGACATGTAAGGGTTAATGCCGGAGGCAGGGTGAGCAACCCCTCCCACCATAAGGTTGATGATGTAACAGTCACTTGGTACTGGGCTTTGGAAGAAGCAAGTTGCATTGAAGGGTGCTAGCTAAGGAGGCTTGAGGAGAGTGTAAACAGTGTTGTTTAAATAATAAAAGAATTATTAGTTGACCTTATCCAGACTCTGAGACTTTCTCTACAATGCTTTTGTTACACTACAACAACAACATGCAATATGGTAACAGTAGTTAAGACAATCAGAAAATACTGAAAAACACCTTACCTCAAGCAGTAGCACCAAGAGAACAGCAAATCTCGTCAAGGGACTGCAATGAGCTCCAGAGCTGCCCCGCATCCGAAGAAGAGATGGACAGCTGGTGAATCGACCGTGCAGGCTTTCAGACTGCACCACAGAAGCGTGGTGCTCTGCAACAAAACACCCTGGTCTGGCGAGTCCAGGATCGGGTGCAAAAATTTCAAAGGAGCCGTTCTTGGCTAATGGTGCACTGGGTCGGGAAAAAAGTGGGGCGAGAGATAGATCGGGCCATAAGGCGGTTTGGGAGTTGGCAGCTATTACCCAACCGGACCACAGAGAGAAACCGCAGGAGCTGTCAGAAAGCATGGGAAATCCCCAGGAAGACAGCAAACACCTCCAGCAAAGCTTCAACCATTTAAAGAGACAGGAGAAACCCTAAAAATAAAGATAAAGGAAAATAAAAGCCTAACAGATTGGCTGAGGGATGTGGCTATGGAGAATTAAAAGTGGAACTGGTAAGGGACCGAGTGGTTGTCGGAATAGTTGATAAATCTTTGTCAGATCTCTTACAGTCGAAAAATGACCTTACACTCAAGGAGGCAATTCAGATCATATGACAGGCTGAAGTCTGTAAACAAAACAGAACCATTCTGGTGGCTGAAGAGAAGCATTGGATTGGAGGAAATCCAATGTCTGTACAGTTCTTGAAGCCAAAGAAGGAGAGGCAATCTATAGAGAAGAAGATACACACAGGTGAGAAGGTGCATGACACCAGGAAACCGTGCCAGCGCTGTGGAGCCAGGAAGACCCACAGACTGGAGCAGTGTCTGGCTAGTAAAGTGGAATGTTTCAACTGTAAAATGATTGGGCATTATGGGAAAATGTGCCAGAGCAAGACCTCTTCACTCAAAATCGCAAAGCAAAAGACCTTCACGAAAAGAGCGGTGAATGAAGTGCATCGACTCCAGAAGAAAAGGAACCAGGAGAGTGCCGAGGAGAAATTAAGAACCCAAATCGAGGATTTTGGATGGCAGACATCTACATAAAAGGACACTTAATGAATTTCAAACTGGACACTAGGGTGCTAGTGCTACAGTTCTGTCAGAACAAGAGCCACGGATGATGAGACATGACCTACAACCGGCAGACAACTGAAAGTGAAGGCTAAGCTTCAAGCAACTCTCCAATATAGAGACAAATTATGGAAATCTTATACGTCTTGCAAAACCAAGAATTTTCCCTCCTAAGCAGAAAAGCGTGCATAGACCGGCATCTGATCAAGAAGATGATGAAGTCACAGGTAAACAGTCGCTTTCAAGCAGACTACCCGAAACCTTTCACCGGTCTTGGAAGACTCGGGACAGAGTATAGAATCACACTTAAAGAAAATGCCGGGCCAGTGTGTATCTTCACATCAAGAAAGATACCTTACCTGTTGATGAACCAAGTCAAGATCAGTTGGAAGAGGTGATAAGAATGGGGGTCATTTCTCTGGTTACACAACCAATGGTGTGGTGTTCAGCCATGGTTCCTGTCCCAAAACGAAATGGAACTCTAAATATTTGCGTGGATTTAATGCAGCTTAACAAAGCAATAGCGCGTGAGATTCACCCAATGTCCACAGTGGATGACAGTTTAGCAAAATTGTCTCAGAACACCATGTTTACCAAACTCTATGCCAATGAGATCTCAAGATTACTAACCACTTTTATAACACCTTTCGGGAGATTTTGTTTCAGTTAGTTACCGTTTGGGATAACTTCTGCACCAGATATCTTCCAAAGGTTTATGTCTAACATCTTAGAAGACTCAAAGGAGTTATTTATCATTTGGATGACATCCTGATACATGGGCGGACAGTAGAGGAACATGACCAAAGAGTTCCAGCAGTTCTACAACGACTTCAAGAAGCAGGGCTTACTCTGAATGAGAAGTGTGTATTTTCCAAGACCTCAATTCAGTTCTTGGGACACATAGTAAGCAGTAAAGGAATAATGGCAGATCCACAGAAGACACGGGTCATCACAGAATTCCCTACTCCTATTTCTGTTCAGTTCCAAAGATTTCAACATCTCACAAGCTCACCACGTTATCCACAGTCGGATAGTGAAGCGGAAAGAGGTGTCAGAACCATCAAGACCTTACTAAAGAAGAATGAAGATCTTCCAACCTCATTTCTAATTTGTTGATCTACACTGTTGATGTATGGACTATCACCTGCAGAATTACTGATGGACAGGAAGATAAAAATGTAACTTTTCTGTGTTGCCTAAAAAAATCGCTTCCATGATTTAAAGTCTGGCACTACGAGAGAGTAAGAGACGGGGAAGACTCTTTTTATGGAAGGCAACAAACTTGAAATTACAACAGACGATTTTGTGCCAGAGATTTGCTGAAGCTGAATAATGGCCAAAGTGTATGAAAACATGACCTCGAAAGGGAAGGTACAGTAATCTACAGAGATGAAAACTACCAGAGATCATATGTGGTTCACACAACTGAAGAAAATATACGTAGGAATAGGAAAAACATTATCCCTATTCCTCAGAAGCAAGTCAATCATTCATGTGGAAGATCCAGATGAAGGTGAAGAAACCCAAAGCAAACAGAATAGTACAATTCTTAGTAAGGCTCAACCTAGTCAGAGATCCAGACTTACAAGGAAAGACTACTGATCATCCCAGTCCAATTATAGCAAGTTCGGGGACAGTCATGAAACCTCCTAACAGATTAATTCTGTGAGGTCAGAGACTTGGAGGGGAGAAAGGATAGTGGATAAAGTCAAGAAAGTATAGGTATTTAAGAAAATGTTGGATGAAGTCTTGGGGGGAGATGTACTACAAGGACATGTAAGGGTTAATGGCGGAGACAGGTGAGCAACCCCTCCCACCATAAGGATAATGATGTAACAGTCACTTGGTACTGGGCTTTGGAAGAAGCGAGTAAGCAGCATGAAGGGTGCTAGCTAAGGAGGCTTGACGAGAGTGTAAATGGTGTTGTGTAAATAATAGTTATTAGTTGACCTTATCCAGACTCTGAGACTTTCTCTACAATGCTCTTGTTACACTATAACTGCAACAATATCACGCAACAGGTTCCTTGTCCAAACCTCATGGAACAGGAACAGAGCAAGGTCTAGGTCCTGCCCCATGTGGTATTGATCAGAGTCCAGAGAGGCAGCAAGAACTAAAGCTGGAAATTGGGCAAAATGGTACAACTCCTGCTTTTAAATATGGAAGCACAGAATTTATGCAAGACATTGATTGGACAATATTGATTGTGTCAACTGTGATTCAGTTGGTCGCACTCTTGCCACTAAGTCACATGGTTCTGGGTTCAAGTCCCACTCTAGGGCTTGAGCACAAAAATCAAGGCTGACACTCCAGTGCAGTACTGAGGAAGTGCTGCACTGTTGGAGGTGCCATCTTTTGGATGAGACATTAAACCAAGGCCACATCTGCTTGTTTGGTTGGATGTAAAAGATTCCATGGCACTATTTCGAAGAAGAGCAGGAGAGTAATCCCTGGCGTCCTGGCCAATATTTATTCCTCAATCAACATCACAAAAACATTATCTGGTCATTATCACATTGCTGTTTGTGGGAGTTTGCTGTGTGCACTGACTGGCTGCTGCGTTTCCTGCTTTACAACAGTGACTACACTTCAAAAAGTACTTTATTGGCTGTAAAGCGCTTTGAGAAATCTAGTGATCATGAAAGGCGCTATATAAATGCAAGTCTTTTCAGCTGGAGTTTGTGCATGCAGATCGAAGCTCTTTGTTATTGCAACTGTACAAAACCATGGAAAGGGTTCAGTGAAGATTCACCAAAGAGAAAAAAAAGGCTTGCAGTTATCTAGCGCCTTTTACAACCTCAGAACATCGCAAAGTGCTTCATTGCCATTGAGCACTATAGGAAATGCAGCAGCCAGTTTGTACACAGCAAGGTTCCACAAACAGCAATGTAATCACGACTTGATCATCTGTTTTTAGTGATGCTGAGGGATAAATATTAATCAGAACACCAGAGAGAACTCCCCTGATCTTCCTCAAATAGTGCCACACGGGATAGTTTAAGTCCACCTGAGACTGCAGCTGGTGTCTTGGTTTAATGTCTCATTTGTAAGACAACACCTCTGACAGCACAGCACTCCCTCAGTACTGGAGCATCAGCCTGGATTTTGTGCTCGAGTCTCTGGAATAGGACTTGAGCCTACAACCTTCTGACTCAGAGGCAAGAGTGCTACCCACTGGGCCACAGCTGCAATCCACTTAATCAGTGTAAAGTAGACACTTTTCTTCTGCTTTAAGTGAAGGGTAATTATGACCAGAAGAACTTGGGTGGTCATGTTGCAGAAATAACAGCCCATTTAAACTGAGGACAGGGGAGATGAGAGCAGTGGTGCACTCATTAATGCCAGCTCATTTTACTGCAGTTATTTGCCTGCATATATTATTGCAAAATAAGCTGCACCTCATTCCTCATTGTTAGCCTGTTTCAGTGTTGCAACAATGTTGAAACCTCATCCTGTTCACTCTGGAACTCCCCTGTGGCTGGTCAGGGACTGGGAGTGTGAAGCTGCACTGCGTTGATACAAGAAACCATTGTACTGGCCTCAGCCTTGTCCTAGCCTTCTGAGGTTTTCAATCCAGGTAGCTCCCTGTTTACAGGGAGAAGGTCCTTTACAACTCAACTGGGATTAGCAACTCTTACCTTATCTAAATGGTGAGATGCATGGACTGCAATCTGCATGTCAGGCTGTTGTCAAATGTTATTTGGGTAACTCTGTCCAATGCTTATTCCAGCTAATTATCACTAATGACTGATTAATGATTGCTTTATCACAATCCACTTTGAGAATTAGGACTTGGTATTTGAAAAGTAAAGATCCAACTTAATGAAAAGCCGTGTTATGAACACTAATGCTCACCAGCCTTCTCCAGCTTGTTCAGAAAGTGGATTTATAAAATACCCATTCTTCCCCCCACTAACTCATGTCAAGTTTACATCGCAGACCCTATCCCACAGCACCAGTCCCAAAGCAAAACAGAGAAGTCAGCATCAGCAATAAGGCCAAAAACATTGAGATTTTTCCTCTCTTTACAGGTGCTGCCTGACTTAATGAGCCCATCCAACATTTTCTGCCACTACAGTATTCTATTTCACAGCGGTTCAAAGTCCTGGCTATGGCTTTAATTCCTGACCCTATGACCTGGAAGGACATGTGCAGGCAGCTCAGGATGAACACCCAAAGTGTGGGCCTGTACAGAAAGGCCAGCAATCAGCCCACGGCAGAGGCTAGGGGTCAGACCACTGAGGGCAAGAGTAGGCTAGGGTTGCCAACTCTCATTGGACATATTCCTGGAGGCTTCAGCACATGCCCTCCCATCTTCAACTGCCCGCCTAGTCAAACAGCCTTTTTCCCTCATCGGCACTATTTTTAGAACTAATAAATGAAAGTGGTCAAATAAAAAATACACCGTTTCTTTAATACCTGAATAGTTTAATGAGGCAGTATCCAGGATATTAATCTCTAATTCCTGATGACTCCACACTCCTAGAGGGTTGGTAACCCTAAGGCCAGCCCATGGAACAGGGGGTCAGCTCACAGAGGTCGAGGGTCAGCCCACTGAGATTTACTCAGCTGACTGTGGTGACATGGTGCAGTGACAGATGCCATTTTCCACATCGCCTCCTGCCCCCCCTAAGAAACCAATGAACCTCACTGGAGAATGGACTGATGGGGCTCCAGCTCCCTCCTTCCATAACTCACAAAGTGTCCATTCATCTTCTGGGAGGCTGGTTATTCAACCATGGGGTGATCGCAGGCTGTGCTAATTCTGCCCCTTTCCTGCCTCCCACACTTAGGCTTTCATACTCTCACCCACTGCCGCAGGAGCCAATAGAGAGCAGTTTAAGAATGGGAAAATTGACTGACACACCACCTCCCCCCACCTCCCTCTCTCCTTCCTAAACCCAGAGGCACTGAGGCCCTAATTGTAGCACCCCTAACTCAACAGTGGCTGAAGTCAATGAACTCAGCACACACACAAAGACACCAGACCTTCTGTCTCCTGCACTTCAGAACCACACCAGACAGCCCTTTTAATCAACAGCACAATGAGGGGAGTGTCAGATATTAGTCTCACCCTCTCACACAGTATAACAAACCCCAGTACCCCTTCTCCTCTGCCTTCAGTCATTGTAATGTGTGTTTTCTTTCCTGCTGCTCCCTGTTGCTAGTGACGTCTGTGAGGGAATGGAGTACCTGGAATCAAAAAAGCTTGTTCATCGAGACTTGGCAGCCCGGAACATTCTGATCTCGGACGAAAATATTGCCAAAGTGAGTGACTTTGGACTGGCTAAAGGGGTGTCCAGCACACAGGACGGAGTGAAGCTGCCAGTGAAGTGGACGGCACCCGAGGCACTGAGACAGCACGTAAGGGCAAGAGAGCCAGTTCCCATTTGAAATGTGCAGATTGAACAGTGGGCGTCATGGAGCCTCCTCGCTACATACCGTTATAGTAACCGTGATAATCAGCTGTCATCTTGTTTGCAAAGGAGCTTCTTTCCTGCATATTTACCATTCCCCCCCAGTCCACCCCTCCTGGGGGCACCATTCCTCAGCATTGACGACCCTGGCACCTCACCCCATTCACCATTCTATGCCTGGACAGTAAGAGTAAGAATAGTGAGACATTTGAGAGCATTACAGCCACATCCGATCCTGTTCTCGCCTCACAGCCACATGCACACTTGTGCACTCAAACATGCACACACGCATACATGCACCCATGAGCGCACTTGCATACTCATGCACCTGCACATGCAGTCATACATACACACACACAAATGCATGCACTTTCCAGCACTGCTGGGCAAGATACAGAAGAACAGCCAGTGGCCATGGAACCCTACCCCAAAACAATACAGTGTCTTCAGGTGAGAACCAGAGCAGATTGTTAGGCTCAAATAAAGTCAAAATACTGCAGGTGCTGGAAATCTGAAATAGTTCCAGCACTTTGTTTTTATTTCAAATTGTTAGGTACCTAATTCCAGTTTTATAGCATCACCAAGCTGCACCTTAGATCTAAGTGGATAAACTTGTTTAGTAGCTAAAACAGCCTTGGCAATCATCACTGAGAAAAAACCTCCTGGGGTAGTGGGGGGCACAATACTGACACTTAAATTTACAGTCATTATACCTCAATCTCTTCAAACCTGCCAGAATCCTTTCAACTGCCTTAATCTAGGATTTCCTCTAAATTACAGTCAGACACGAAATATTCTAACTCTTCCCCGTGTCTCTCCTATTCTTTTCGAATTGTGCTCCATTGAACTATTGTGTGTGAACAGGATTGGTCTGGTCTGACATAGAACTATTGGAGCGACATCTGCCTAGAACTTTGGTAACTTTATCCCTTCCTCTCATTGAATTGGCCACTTAAACCCCACAGGCCTTGCTTCTTAAATGGCAGCCTGTCGCCAACCCATTGAGCGAGAGCGAGAAAGAGAATGAACGGCCCACCGGTTTAATTTCTGTCAATGTTGTTAAGCTTATTACACATGTAATTATCAGTGGGGAGTGTCTATAACAAGTTTCCTGATTCCTTCTAACAGAAATTCTCCACCAAATCGGATGTCTGGAGTTACGGAATTCTTCTATGGGAGCTGTTTTCATACGGTCGGGCTCCATACCCTAAGTTGGTGAGTGGTTAGGACCTGCCAGTCGCTCTTCAGATTTTGTTCATTGTTGCACAGGATATGGTTCTCTCTAAACCCACTGCCAAGTCGTCATCAGGCCGTCTGGGATACAACAAACATCCGGCTCATCATTTTCCGCTATTCACTCGTGGCTTCTTGCCTATAATTAACTGCTATATTCGCAGCAGCAAGCAGAGCTTTTGTTCATTCGCAAACCAAATCGGCACAAAGTTTAAAATAAAAACAAGAAATGCTGGAACCACTCAGCAGGTCTGGCAGCATCTGTGAAAAGAGAAGCAGAGTTAGCGTTTCGGGTCAGTGACCCTTCTTCGGAACTGACAAATATTAGAAAAGTCACAGGTTATATGCAAGTGAGGTGGGGGTGGGGCAAGAGATAACAAAGGAGAAGGTGCAGATTGGACCTGGCCACATAGCTGACCAAAAGGTCACGGAGCAAAGGCAAACAATATGTTAATGGTGTGTTGAAAGACAAAGCATTAGTACAGATTAGGTGTTAATACACTGAGTTTAATCCTGAATCAAAAAATATCCTCAGCATCTGAAAGAGAGAGACTGGGTCAGTGTTTCAAGTGGTCAGAACAGATTCCTGTCCAAGTGGAGTTCTTCACATGTGGGTCAAGGCAGTGACTAGTAGTGAGGTGGCAGCCTATTCACCTGTAGTGGGCATCACAGTGAAGTCTAACCAGATTCCCTGGATGGTGAGCAGGAATGGGAATCTCGGCTATATCCTGACATATAAGCGCTGGGCAGGGGATGGATAAGGGGTTGGGGCTGGTACAGGGGCAGGGCAGGCATCGATAGGATGGCATGGGGGTGGGTGAATGGGGCAGGATTTTTCAATTAAAACTTAAATAACAAAAGGCTTCCCATCACAAGGCACAGGAACAAAGTTAAACAATAGATGCATATTCAAAAACTCAGATAATGGGCCCAATTTTATCCTAATCTGTTTGGGGTAAGTGGCGTTTGGGTCAAACACTCAGTTTCCTCGGAGACAAGAGCAGAACTTCTTCAAGGTGGGCATTCCTGGGAGAGAAGTGACAGTGAACTAAACACCAATACAAAAGCGAAATACTGTGGATGCTGGAAATCTGAAATAAAAACAGAAAATGCTGGAAATACTCAGCAGGCCTGGCAGCATCAGCAGAGAGTGAAACAGAGTTAACTTCTGATGTTCTGATGAAGGGTCACAGGCCTGAAACATTAACTCTGTTTCTCTCTCCACAGATGCTGCCAGACCTGCTGAGTATTTCCAGCATTTTCTGTCTTTATTTATTCATTTTCCTGTCCATCTCATTTTAATGCTGCATTGACATCAGTGTAGTGGAAGAGGGGGTGGAATGTAAACCAGGCACTCAATCTGATCCTTCCCCATTCCTCCCAGGTGAGTCAGGTTAAAATCAGGGCTAGGGGTCAGTTCACATTGTAGAAATTTCTGGGCTGCCCATTCAGTCCCCATCTTTTGGGGGAGTTTCACTCTGAGTGCATAGAAGCTGTAAAGCAGATCTTTATAAAACTGAACCATCCTGTCCATTAGATTTCACTGGATTTAGGGGAGGTCTATAAGTTGTGTTTTTTTTTTAAACAGAACTGCATTCCTTCTTGAACTCCTCACCTACCAAAACTATATGGGATTGAAATAATCGAAGAGAGGTTCACATCTCAAGTGCACCCCTTTGATGTAGAGTCTCCAACTGCAACTCTGAGCTGGCTTTTTTCTTTCAGATGCTGACAGACCTGCTGTGCATTTCCAGCGATTTCTCTTTTCATTCTGGATTTCTAATCATTTACGCCTTTCCACCTCTACCAGAAAAATCAAGCAGCCAAAAACTATTTAACCAAAAAAAAAATTTACACTGAGCTCCCTCACACCCCTATCTCAGACCACGTACTCTGTTGAAATGACAATGTTGCAGATGACCTTTAAGCCCTTAGAGGGTTAAAAAAACCTGCGCTGAACATGCTCGATCTTCACTGGCTCCTTCACTGCCTGCCTTCGTCTCAAGATGTCCTTGGCAGCACTGTTGCCGTGGAAATAAAACTTCCTGCCCGTAATCCTCCATTATCCCCCCTCTCTTTATCCTCATGTGACACTTAATTGCTTACTAAATTGGAACAACTCCTTCCAGACTTGCAACTAGAGGTTAACACATTACGCAGATGTGGTCACGCTGGAATGAACAAGCTTTCAGGAGGCTGTCCCCACTGACTGCTGCACCAAGACATTTATTTCTTGTGCACTTTAAAATGAAGGCATTCTGATTGGCTGCTCTCAAGCTGATGTGCGGTGTATATTAATGCATAACCAGGGACATTCTGATTGGCTGCTCCCTCCAAAAAATATTTCCCTGTTAAATTACAGGAGTTGAAGTATCTGATAGCGGGCAAAATAAATCATCGTCAGGATATCGTGCACATGGCAGGTATATCGCTGATCATTGTTACTGAGAACATTCTGCAATTGAAATATTCACTGGTTCGGTATTTTGTATCTTTAATTAGAATGAATTAATGGATCATTGCTGTGATATAATAGTGTGGATATTACAGAATTTCCAGTCAGATGGCGTTTTTATTGTGTGTTTGACAAATGAATTTCAACATAGCTAAGTGTGAGGTATTCCCTCTAAGTAAGAAAAGTAAGGAGGTCATATATTACTTCAGAAATGAGAATCTAAATGGGGTAGAGGAGGAAAAAGGATCTGGGAGTACAAATACACAAATCGTTAAAAGTAGCAGCACAATCAACAAGGCCATACAGAAGCAAACCAAGCACTAGGGTTCCCTTCGAGAGGAATAGAACTGAATAGTAGAGAAGTCCTTCTAAACTTTGATTCGACCACATGTGGAATACTGGGCTGGATTTTTACCAAGCCCATGACTTCGGGCTCTGTGGCAGGGTGGAAGTGCCGGAAGATTGTTCCAGTAGAGGACCGCCACAGAAATCGACACCAGGAGGGTTCGGCCCGATCCTCCCAGCCGCGGTGGAGGAGGCGAGGCTCTGCGGTGGCCCCCCTGCTTCTGGGTGATGGGAGCTGAATTCCAATGTTTAACTGAATGGGATGAATAAACTTAAATAAACTTACTTTTAATCTTCCAGGCCTGCTGCGATCCTCAGCACGGGCGCCCAGCACTCCCACGCCTTCAATTCTCCATCTGGGGACATCCGGCATAATGCTGATGGGGAGGGGGAAGGAGTTAAGATTTTCAGTGCCAATGTGGGAATGGGGTCAAATAAATGTAATGGGTGTAGGAGATGATGGGAAGGGGTGAACTTTAAACTTTGTGCCGTGTGGGGGGGTGTGGTGGGGAAGGTCAGCTTTAAAAGGGAAGTGTTTTGGGGGAGGGGGAGACAAACAGTTAATGTAATTGTTATTGGGGGGTGGGAAAGGGACGTTAGAAATTTATTTGAAAAATTTTGGGGGGTGCATCTTCAAAAATTGAATTGTGCCGGCAGGGCTGGCTGCCTTTTAAAAATGGCTCCTGTGCACAGGCAGCTGACGCCATTGTTGGCGTCGGACAGCCTGCCCCCTCCAGGTAATTGGGAGGGCGGGCTGCACCAGCTATTTAAATGAGCTGCCGCACGGGAGATTGCAGTGGCACCTTGGAGTGCGGCACGCGTGTGAAGGCCGCCATTTTTTGAGCTCTCCGCCAGGAGCGACGGCAGACTCATAAAACCCAGCCCACTGTGTGCAATTCTGATCGCCATCGTATAAAAAGGATGTAGAGGCACTGAGAGGGTGCAAAAAAGATTTACACGGATTCTGTACATGTGAGGTTCTACCTGTCAGGAATCGATGAACAGGCTGCATCTCTTTTCTCTTGAAAAGAGAAGGCTGAAGGGTGACCTACAATTATGAAAGGTTTTGATAGAGTAGACACAGAGAGAATGTTTCCACTTGTGGGGAAGAACAAAACTAGAGGCCATTAGTATAAGATAGTCACCAAGAAATCAAATAGGGAATTCAGAAGAAACTTCTTCACCCAGAGAGTGGTGAGAATGTGGAACTTGCTACCACAGGGAGTAGTTGAGGCGAAGATTATAGATGCATTAAAGGGAAAGCTCGATAAGCATGAGGGAAAAGGGAATAGAGGGTTATGCTTGTAGTGCTAGATAAGGAAGGATGGAAGGAAGCTTGAGTGAAGCATACATGCTCATATGGACCGCTTTGCGGAACATCTCCGCTCAGTCCGCAAGCAGGACCCTGAGCTTCCGGTTGCTTGCCATTTCAACACTCCCCCCTGCTCTCATGCTCACATCTCTGTCCTGGGATTGCTGCAGTGTTCCAGTGAACATCAACGCAAGCTCGAGGAACAGCATCTCATCTACCGATTAGGCACACTACAGCCTGCCGGACTGAACATTGAGTTCAATAATTTCAGAGCATGACAGCCCCCCACTTTACTTTCATTTTTAGTCATTTTTAGTTATTTTTTCTTCCTTTTTTTTGCATTCCTTTTTACATTTTTTGCATTTATTTCATTTCATCTTAGTTTGTTCAGTTTGCTTACCCACTGTTTTTTTCAGGTTGTTTTTCTTCAGGTTTGCACTTGCTGATGTTCTATATTCAGTATATTCACACCTATTCTGTACTAATGCTTTGTCTTTCAAAACACCATTAACATATTGTTTGCCTTTTCTCCGTGACCTTTTGGTCAGCTATGTGGCCTGGTCCAATCTGCACCTTCTCCTTTGTTATCTCTTGCCCAACCCCCACCTCACTTGTTTATAATCTGTGACTTTTCTAATATTTGTCAGTTCCGAAGAAGGGTCACTGACCCGAAACGTTAACTCTGCTTCTCTTTCCACAGATGCTGCCAGACCTGCTGAGTGAATCCAGCATTTCTTGTTTTTGTTTCAGATTTCCAGCATCCGCAGTATTTTGCTTTTATATTACTCATATGGAGTGGCTGTGTATTCTAAGTAATTCTATGTAAAAATTAAGCCGTTTAACTTAAGCACAGTACATTGCACTGTGATTTGCTTTATTATTAATGCTGTGTATAAATATTCTACGGGCCTATTTATTCTGGCATTTTACAACACATTTGTTCTTTAATAGTTCAGGGATTGGGTGGGTTTGCAGTGGGTGTCTGAACGATCTTGGTGCCCAGGACCCTTAGTCTTAATTTGACTCGGCAGACATTTTAGGCTGAGTGGCCTTTTCCTGTCCCAAAATATTCTTATGTTCTCAGTTGACTTCATTGCTCATTGTATCCCATGAGCTTCTAACTCTTGGTGCTAATCCTGACTTTAAAGCCTGTTTTACGGTTCTAGTTTCCCGGATACAAAACTGGGTTCAAAGCTGCTGCTGAAATGCCGCTGTTTATCACTCCTCTGTTTCCTCGCAGTCACTGACGGACATGGCAGACAGAGTGGAGAAGGGGTATCGGATGGAATGTCCGGATAAATGTCCCACCTCAGTGTACAACATGATGAGATCCTGCTGGGAGCACGATCCTGGGAAGCGTCCTACCTTTAAAAAACTCAAGGACAAACTGGAAAAAGAAGGACGGAAATCAGATTATGTTTGAAGCAAAGACCGTTTGAAAAGCAACTCGTGATCAGGTTCAAGTAGCCTCAATACCTCCTATTGAACTAATGTACTGGGATGGATCATTTGCAGGATTTTATGATTGAAGTAAATAGCAGCACTGCGTGAAGAATTACTAATTATATATAAAGTATTTTGTTAAAATATTTTTAAGGAATTCATAGTTAAACTGAATAAATGTTGGACCAGTTTTTTTTTCAAGGGGGCACTGAAAGAACTAGTTTAGCAACAACGTATACTGGTTGTCACATGACTCAAGTTAAAAATAGAACAGAAACCCTGGTAATAGGGGAAGATGTGGGCAGAGAAGTCAGTCAGGCGCCCTGATAGGACATGCCTGGGAGCAGCAGAGCACACCTGAGAGGGCAAAATAACTTGGAGCCTTTTGGATGTAGTGTCAATGTGTTTTACCTTCTGGAGTGAGTGGCTGATAAAGTTAGCCTGCTGCTGAAGAAGTGAAGGAAGGAGAAAAGACCACAACCCAGCTTGCTTTCCAGCATCTCCAAAAGACCCTGAGAAGTCCACTGTGTCAATTCATCTCATCTCCTGTCTTAGATGAAAAGCCTGCTAAATTGGTTCTCAACACCACCTGAAAAGAACTGTTCTAAAAGATCTCAGCGACCCGTCTACGTGTACTCGGAAGTTAGACTGTATGGTCATTTTGGAACACAATGGGCTGAATTTTACATGACCGCTGCCAAGATTGGCGGTAGACGTAAACTATGGCAGTCTGCCCACGCAGACCGCTCGTCGCGGAACTGCCGCAATATTAAACACGGCAGCTCATTTAAATGGCTGGGGCGCACTGCCCCCACCTCCCCCACAACCCCGATGATATGGTGGGGGCAGGCGCCATTTTTAAAGGGTTTCCAATCCTTCCATTTAATTTAAATGTTTAAAGACAAATGACTTTAAAAAATTAAAGTTATCCTGACCCTCTCCCACCAACCTCCCCCCCCCCCCCCGCAATGACCAAGAGATTCATTACTTTCCCTCACTTCCCCCCCAAAAAAACATACCTTGTGCTTCCAACCTTCCCCCCCCCCACCCCCACCAAAGTTCATAAAATTTTAACTTTACCCTTTCCCATCACCCCCTAGACCGATCAGATACATTTGACCCCGCTTCCTCCCCAACCCTGAAAACTTACCTGCTTCCCCCACCCCACCAGTGTTCCACCTCAGATCCCCGAACAGGGATCTGAAGGTGCAGGAGTGCCAGTCACCAGCACAAATAGTGCACCAGGACCGATGGCGGGAGCAGGTAAGTACTTAATTCATTACTATTAATAAATTTACTTATTTAAATTTTGATCCTGCCACCAACTGGCAGGGGTGGCCGCCACAAGGCCTCACCGCCACCGGCAATATGGGGCCGGGCTTTCCTGGCGTCGAGGTCCATGGTGGGCCTTTCCTGGAGGCATTTTCTGACCCCTCCTGCCACAACGCCTGACGTTGGAGGTATCTGTAAAATTCACCTCGATATACCTCATCTGTTTTCTTTAGGAATGAGTAAGTAAATCAGCCCAAGTGTTTTTTTGTCTGTAACAGAGCTCTGAACGAAAATCCCTTTTATTTTTCTGGTTAACCCTGTGTGTGTGTGTCTCTCTCTCTCTTTGGTAAAAAGGGGACTTTAAAATTTAAATCTGTGTGTTTATACTTCATTACTAGTTAAGACTTGTTTTATAATAAACTGATAATTTTGTTGTTCATTAAAGAAACCTGGTCAATGTGTTCTATTCTGGGAAAAATAGAGTGTATAATTGACTATCAGTAAGTGGGAAAATTTAAAATATATGTTGTGACCTGTGGACAAGTAGGACTAGATTAAACAGTGCATCCCTCCCACGTTGGTCAGAACATATATAATTGGGGGCTCTCCCTCCGGAATAAATCTAATGCCAACAATGTACAATTGTAAATGGGGAATAATAATTGGAAAAGGAAAAATTACAAAGAACCAGGTTTCTAGTGTAATAAAGTCTACACCACCGGAATTTCTTTAACAGTTGCTGTGACCTTTCTGGTGAAGGACGATGTATCCCTGAGTGGTTTGAGGAACTTAACCAAGGTTAAACTATAGGATTTGGCAGAACTGTTGGTGTTAGAGTTAAAATCAGAAGCTAAGAAAGCACCGCATTTACAATTGGAGGAAGAAAGCAAACCAGAGGGTAATGCAGTCGAATTAGCTAAAATTCAGTTACAGATGAAGCAGCTTGAACTTGACAAAGAACAAGCAATGGAAATTAAAAAAAAGCTTAAGCTTGCACAGGAAAGAGAATTGACAATGAAAAACTTGAACTTGATAGAGAGGAAAGGGCAAAAGGGAGAGCATTTCAAAGAGAAAAAGGAGAAAGGGAATTCAAAGTTAAAAAGGTGGAACTAAGACAAAAGGGTGGTCTAGACACCAGTGAAAGTTCTGGTGATTTCTTTTGAAAAGATAGCCAAACAGATGAAGTGGCCAAAGGAAAGCTAGACATTGCTTATGCAAAGCAGGTTAATGGGCAGAACTCATGAAGTTTATGCCATGCTTTTTGAGGAGGCTTCTGAAGATTATGAAATGGCAAAAAAAGGATATTCTCGCTGCATATGATGAGTTAGTGCCTGAAGCTTACCGACTGAAATTTCGGATCCTCCAGAGATGGTCTGGGCAGACTTATATAGAATTTGAGATGGTAAAGCAAGTTAATTTTGATCATTGGATATGGCTACACATGAGAATCTTTGTTGACTAATTCTCATGGAAGAATTTTAAAATTCACTCCCTCCATTAGTAAGAACCCATGCAGAGGACCAGAAGGTTTCAACGGCCAGACAGACAGTGGAAATTACTGATGATTATGAGCTTATGTATCAGCCCAATCCCTTAGTCGATCACCCCCACAAACCCAAGAAGGATAGAAGGTGAGAGGGTGAAATGAAGGCAAGTAGCCAGGGACAAGAAGGGACAGCTGGGAACGCCCTGGGATCCCCTCCTCAGGCCAGAGAGAAAGTTGAGTGTGGAAGTGAGGTCCGCAAGCCTAAGTGTTACCATTGTCACAAAGTGGGGCATCTTTGTGCAGATTGCTGGAATTGTGGGGATAAACCCATGGGACTTATTGGATACACAAAAGCCAATGCAGAGAAAGGGGCCCTAAGCAAGATTACGACAGATCAGGCTGTAGCTCTGACTGCATCTGTAAGGCTAAATACAAAAACCACTGAGTGCAGGGGTTGTGAATAAGATACCTGAGAGTTATAGGGAATTCTTGTTGAAAAGAAAAGTAACTCATTATCCCTCAAAAAAGGAAGGTAAATCTATAGTTATACTTAAGGATACAGGAGCAACCCAAACTCTCTTGCTGGGGAAAGGCATAACATTTCCACCAGAGAGCACACCATATGCTAAAGTTTTAGTGAATGGTATTGGCGGGGAGTATATACCTGTACCTTAGTATCGGGTGCGCCTAGAGTGTGACCTAATGTCTGGAACAGCAACGGTAGGAGTTGTCCATAGTTTGTCAGTAGACAGAGTTGACCCACTCCTGGGGAATGTTTTGGCTGGAGCGAAAGTAGTAGCTTTTCCAGTAGTGGGACTAGAATAAACAGTCCGGCCTCGGTCGTAATAAAAGGGATAAAAGGAAACCCCTTCAGTTTCCTGCAGGACTCCACTTTTCACAGTCCAATTGTTCCCAGCCATGTTTAACACACCCATTCATATTTACAATGTCAGTTCCCATCTCAATAGAGCTGGCCTCTGCATGTTGCATTTACTCATCTATGAGATTAGAACTTGCTGTTACTGTTTGGGGGAATCTACAGCAAAGATGTTATAATTATCACTCCGACCTGTCACAATTCATATCACACCAACCCGTCACAATAAACAGGGGATAAGGAATTTTTTATACAGAACATTCCTTACGGAGATGAAATGGATGAGGTAGACCAAATGATAGGATGGATTATACATGGTCTTCAAGGCGAGCAGCTCTGTTGAACTGAATGGCCTTCTCTCATTCCATGCTTTATGTTTTCTAAATTACAACAATCTCTGCTCTTCAAAATTATTGAAATTGGCTGGAAAGTGCTTTGGGACAACAAGTGGTTTTAAAGCTGCTATATAAATGCAAGTCTTTATTTTATTTTTTTACTTGTGTGGAAGGCTCTTCTCTGTGGTACCTACTGAGCAGTGGAGCAGATTTGTACCTGGATGGACATTTGCTGCGTATGTGCCTTCTCAGTATTTTATTAAATGTTGATGTGCATCCCTGTGTTTGCAATAAATTAAAACTTTTTTACTGAGATATTGTAACTTGATTGGGGAACACTGCAGAGGGAGCATCTTGTGCCTCTAGCCCAGTAGTACTCGTGATATGGCCCTCTGAGCTGTTTATAGGGTTGATATTTCTCCAGGATTGGCCTGGAGTCGCCAGGAATTAAAGTTGAATCTCCACGACATTGTGGCAAGCAACCCTGGAGAAAGATCATAGGGGCGTTAAAAAAAATTGTGGTTTTTTTCATTTATTAGTTATAAAAATATAAGAAAGGAGCTTCCGGGTAGTTGCCATTTCAACACTCCCCCCTGCTCTCAAGCTCACATCTCTGTCCTGGGATTGCTGCAGTGTTCCAGGGAACATCAACGCAAGCTCAGGGGACAGCATCTCATCTACCGATTAGGCACGCTACAGCCTGCCGGACTGAACATTGAGTTCAATAATTTCAGAGCATGACGGCCCCCCATATTACTTTCATTTTTAGTTCTTTTTTCTTTTTTCTTTTTTTCTTTTTTACATTTTTTACAACCTTTTTTTTGCATTTATTTCATTTCATCTTAGTTTGTTCAGTTTGCTTACCCACTGTTTTTTTTTTCATGTTTGCACTTGCTGCTGTTTAATATTCAGTCCGTTAACACCTTTTCTGTACTAATGCTTTGTCTTTCAACACACCATTAACATATTGTTTGCCTTTGCTCCATGACCTTTTGGTCAGCTATGTGGCCTTGTCCAATCTACACCTTCTCCTTTGTTTTCTCTTGCCCCACCCCCACCTCACTTGCTTATAGCCTGTGACATTTTTAATATTTGTCAGTTCCGAAGAAGGGTCACTCACCCGAAACGTTAACTCTGCTTCTCTTTTTCCACAGATGCTGCCAGACCTGCTGTGTGGTTCCAGCATTTCTTGTTTTTATTTCAGATTTCCAGCATCTGCAGTATTTTGCTTTTATTTAAAAAAAACATCTGTTTGACAGGGAGTGTGGTTCTAGACAGGACATCATGTGATGAAATCTCCAGGTGTTTGCCCAACTGGTGTTGACAACTCTCGTTGTTTGCCTCATCACCTTTGCAAACTGCCTGCTGCATCTTCCCCTGAGCCTGTATTCATGGCTGTGGGATGTAGATTAAATTGGACTTTGGTCTCGGGGATATCGGCCTTCCACTACAAGAAGTTAAAGGGGAGCTGTTAGAAGACTAAGCTAACCCAACTCGGCTCCACTGACTTACGGCTATTGGACCTGTCACTTATTTTCTCTCCCTATGGGGGTCGTCCACATGGCAACTGGTCCCCAGGTGTGATGAACCTCACAGTTAAAGTGTAAAGATGACTGTCTGGGCTGTGACAGGAGTGAGGCATCAGAAGGTGGCTGGCACCTTTGGGGTTTACACCCAACTGCAAATCAGTATCTGCAGAAGAGAAGGTGGGGGAAGGGGAATTGTAATGAATTTTCAATTTAACTGTTGTGATTTTTAAAGGAGTCTGGAAATTGAGACCCTGGAATGTGGGCCTGACAGTGGCTGCATTGTGGGGATGACACCGATCGCACGCTTGGTGGGGGGGGGGGGGCGGGGTGACACCGATCGCACAGTGAGAGTGACCGTATCCCAATGAGTGTAAGTGTCTGGAATTGTTCCCCAGTGAGAGTCAGTGTCTGGGGGTGACACCGATTGCAGGTTGGAGGTGACACTGATCACACATGTGCCTCTTCCTCTGCACTGACAGCCTCTGCCAACTCAACACTAAGTGGAACTAAACAAAACATACAGTGTGAAACTGAACCAAACAATGCAGCAATGTCTTGAGTGCATCGTCATTCTGCACAGAGCATGGCAGTGAGGCGGGTTTTATATTGGACTTCCTGGGCTAGAGTTGAAGGGAAGGAATCGGCCTGTCTGCCCTCACTTGAGCACCTTCTGTGATCGTTGCTGGAAAATGTATGCAGATGGATTGAGATTGACTGCAATGCCCTTCACAGTTGAATAGCATGGCAACACACTGACCAGGTTGGCATATGAAAAATGGATGAGGTACTGTAGGCTGTGGAATTGCAACCCATTGAGTGCCAGCACCTTCAGGAATGGAGAGAGAAAAGAACTGCTGATAAAAAGGTTTTGATGTCTTGTGCCTCTTGATGATAATCCTCCTATTGGCCTGTTTTCAAAGATTCTCACATGGTATAATCCCCAATAGTTGAAAAATAAAGAGGAAATCATCTGCTATTACATTGATTCTGCCTCACTACCCCATATAAATCTGTAACAGAACATCACAAATGCAGTCTGCAAGAAATCCCTACATTATATGCCAACAGTATAAAGAGCTGATTGCAGTGGGAACAGAAAAACTTCACTAACTAAGAGATTTACAAAAAACAGTTGTAAAAGTGCAGAACAGGACAGAAACCTCTAACAGTGGAAATTCAGATCAATGTTTGCAGTAGAGAGCCTTCACGAGCACTGGTGGACATTGTACAGGAGGGGATGACGCATCTAAACTTCAAATTAGTCCGGTTTCACTCCAGCACAAGACGCACTAACTCTATGGTACCATCCATGGGTGCTGACATTGCAGTACAGCTCCACAGACGCTGACTCTCACTGGGAACGATTCCACAAGACACTGTCTCTCACTGGGGAACAGTTCCCCAGACACTGACTCTCACTGGGGAACAGTTCCCCAGACACTGACTCTCACTGGGAACGATTCCACAGACACTGACTCTCACTGGGAACGATTCCACAGACACTGACTCTCACTGGGGAACAGTTCCCCAGACACTGACTCTCACTGGGAACGATTCCACAGACACTGACTCTCACTGGGGAACGATTCCACAAGACACTGACTCTCACTGGGGAACAGTTCCCCAGACACTGACTCTCACTGGGAACGATTCCACAGACACTGACTCTCACTGGGGAACAGTTCCCCAGACACTGACTCTCACTGGGAACGATTCCACAAGACACTGACTCTCACTGGGGAACAGTTCCCCAGACACTGACTCTCACTGGGAACGATTCCACAGACACTGACTCTCACTGGGGAACAGTTCCCCAGACACTGACTCTCACTGGGAACGATTCCACAAGACACTGACTCTCACTGGGAACGATTCCACAGACACTGACTCTCACTGGGGAACAGTTCCCCAGACACTGACTCTCACTGGGAACGATTCCACAGACACTGACTCTCACTGGGGAACAGTTCCCCAGACACTGACTCTCACTGGGAACGATTCCACAGACACTGACTCTCACTGGGGAACAGTTCCACAGACACTGACTCTCACTGGGGAACAGTTCCCCAGACACTGACTCTCACTGGGAACGATTCCACAGACACTGACTCTCACTGGGGAACAGTTCCCCAGACACTGACTCTCACTGGGGAACAGTTCCCCAGACACTGACTCTCACTGGGGAACAGTTCCCCAGACACTGACTCTCACTGGGGAACAGTTCCCCAGACACTGACTCTCACTGGGGAACAGTTCCCCAGACACTGACTCTCACTGGGGAACAGTTCCCCAGACACTGACTCTCACTGGGGAACAGTTCCCCAGACACTGACTCTCACTGGGGAACAGTTCCCCAGACACTGACTCTCACTGGGGAACAGTTCCCCAGACACTGACTCTCACTGGGGAACAGTTCCCCAGACACTGACTCTCACTGGGGAACAGTTCCCCAGACACTGACTCTCACTGGGGAACAGTTCCCCAGACACTGACTCTCACTGGGGAACAGTTCCCCAGACACTGTCTCTCACTGGGGAACAGTTCCCCAGACACTGTCTCTCACTGGGGAACAGTTCCCCAGACACTGTCTCTCACTGGGGAACAGTTCCCCAGACACTGTATCTCACTGGGGAACAGTTCCCCAGACACTGTCTCTCACTGGGGAACAGTTCCCCAGACACTGTCTCTCACTGGGGAACAGTTCCCCAGACACTGTCTCTCACTGGGGAACAGTTCCCCAGACACTGTCTCTCACTGGGGAACAGTTCCCCAGACACTGTCTCTCACTGGGGAACAGTTCCCCAGACACTGTCTCTCACTGGGGAACAGTTCCCCAGACACTGTCTCTCACTGGGGAACAGTTCCCCAGACACTGTCTCTCACTGGGGAACAGTTCCCCAGACACTGTCTCTCACTGGGGAACAGTTCCCCAGACACTGTCTCTCACTGGGGAACAGTTCCACAGACACTGTCTCTCACTGGGGAACAGTTCCCCAGACACTGTCTCTCACTGGGGAACAGTTCCACAGACACTGACTCTCACTGGGGAACAGTTCCCCAGACACTGTCTCCTACTGGGGAACAGTTCAACAGACACTGTCTCTCACTGGGGAACAGTTCCACAGACACTGACTCTCACTGGGGAACAGTTCCCCAGACACTGTCTCCTACTGGGGAACAGTTCAACAGACACTGTCTCCTACTGGGGAACAGTTCAACAGACACTGTCTCCTACTGGGGAACAGTTCAACAGACACTGTCTCCTACTGGGGAACAGTTCAACAGACACTGTATCCTACTGGGGAACAGTTCCACAGACACTGACTCTCACTGGGGAACAGTTCCACAGACACTGACTCTCACTGGGGAACAGTTCCACAGACACTGACTCTCACTGGGGAACAGTTCCCCAGACACTGTCTCTCACTGGGGAACAGTTCCCCAGACACTGTCTCTCACTGGAGAACAGTTCCCAGACACTGTCTCTCACTGGGGAACAGTTCCCCAGACACTGTCTCTCACTGGGGAACAGTTCCCCAGACACTGTCTCTCACTGGGGAACAGTTCCCCAGACACTGTCTCTCACTGGGGAACAGTTCCCCAGACACTGTCTCTCACTGGGGAACAGTTCCCCAGACACTGTCTCTCACTGGGATACAAGGAAATCTCTCCCAAAACCTTTCCACCTCTCTGCCTCTTCCTCCTTTTGGGCCTCTTTTTAAAACCTATCTCCTTAACCAAGCCTTTGGTCGTTTGTCCCGTTCTCTCCTTTTGTAGCTCTGTGTCAAATATGTTTTTATTGATAACGCTCTTGTTAAGCTCCTTTTTCTTTTTGTTCATGGGATGTGGGCGGCGCTGGCCAGGCCAGCATTTATTGCCCATTCCGAATTGTCCTTGAGAAGGTGGTGAGCTGCCTTCTTGAACTGCTGCAGTCCTTGGGGTGTCGTAACACCAACAGTGCTGTTAGGAAGGGAACGTATTGCTACATTAAAGGCACTATATAAATGCAAGTTGTTGAGTTATGCAGATCAGAGGTGTTGTATTGTTTTAATTTTAAACCATTTTAGTTTCAGTGCAAGTCTGTTAACCACTGTCTTTAATAAGCTATTCAATTGTAGTGAGTTGCCTCCAAGGTAATCCAATCTCTTTAAATCTGACTGAGACTCACTTGGCTGCTGATATGATCTATTATTGTTTGCAATTTATCCAATTAACAAATGAATATCAGATGTGTGAATGGGCTGTGGTACCATATTAAACACAGGCAGGATGAACAGAGGACAAGACTGAAGCCCGAGTCTAGAAAGCACTTTAGTCCCGGCCTAGGTTAAGCTGGATATTTCCATTCATTGTAAACTTCCCTTTCAGTGTTGGACCCATTTTTCAGAGGCTGTGGTTAGGGTGGGCTGGGAGAAGCGGGATGGAGTGGGGCATGATTGAATACTCGGTCTAGTACTGCATTATCTCACCAGCTGTGTAAGTTGGTCTCTGTTTCTCATTGACCATCTGTGATCTCGGGTGATTACCCAAAGACTGACATGTGCTTTTTGTTTATTTATTATTTATTTATTTAGAGATACAGCACTGAAACAGGCTCTTCGGCCCATCAAGTCTGTGCCACCCATTTATACTAATCCTACATTCCTACCACATCCCCACCTTCCCTATATTCCCTGCCCACCTACCTACACTAGGGGCAATTTATAATGGCCAATTTACCTATCAACCTGCAAGTCTTTGGCTGTGAGAGGAAACCGGAGCACTCGGCGAAAATCCACGCGGTCACAGGGAGAACTTGCAAACTCCGCACAGGCAGTACCCAGAATTGAACCCAGGTCGCTGGAGCTGTGAGGCTGCAGTGCTAACCACTGCACCACTGTGCCGCCCATGCTTCAGCAGTCACCTCCAGCTTTCATCAGAGCTCCATGATTTGTGGAACAAGTGACACTGGCTCGCGCTCCGAGCCTGCACCCCACTCTGTTCGTGCACGAAAGTTTATTATTTTAAATAATCTTTGCTTTTAATTTGCAGCTGTACTTTGGTCCTGGGGCTCACTTCCCCCACTGTTCTGGACCCCAGTCTCACTGTCCCTGACCCCAAATGCTCACTGTCCCTTGATGTATGTTTGTTTGGTACGCTGCCACCTTAGTTAGTCTAGCTTTGAGAGATTCCTTAGTCAGGAGTAATTAGAACATTAATCTTTATTGCATTACAACTATGTACAGCTCCACGCCAGTTCCTCTGAAGCCATGCTGCATCTCTCTTCAGATCTCTCTCACACGTGATCTCTTGCATCATTTTGGTAGGAGGCATTCTTTACACTCTCTCAACATTAATCCTCTCAGACCCTTATACTACATCCCCCCAAGTCTTTATCCAAATATATATATTTACATTCACTTTTTATTTACATACTATCCCATCTCTCCCCAAGTCTCTGACTTCATAGATTCAATCTGTCAAGAGGCTTCACAAATCTTACCCCCTCGTACCACTGGTACCTCTGCGCCTAACGAATTTGTTGGAGCTTATTTGAACTCACTGGCCATTGTGATGCAGTAACCTGAGAATATGACTCAATTTCATTCATAAAAAGTTAACAGCCTGTTGAGTAGGATGGTCACCCATAGCTCCTGTTACGACCCGGTGAGGAAGGTGTCTAGGGATCCCTGTCAGCCTTCACCTGGTCTCACCGTAACAGGGTTTAATTTTCAACACACCGTGTTCTTAGCTGCTCCTTGGTGAATCCTAGTTCACCACTTTCCAATTATAAGGCAAAGAAACCAGTCTTAGGTTTAAAGAAAAGAAGGTTGAAATTTATTCAACTTAAATTCTAATTCGATTGACGCCTACAGATATATGACACGCCCAAGCGAGCATGCATACACGATACATACATGCAAATAGAGACAGAAAAGAGAAGAAAAATCAAGTGGAAAAGTTTGAGGCAATATCTGAAGAGTTTTTGTTACAGTTCTTCGAGCTCACTGTAGAGTCTTTGATTGTCGGTAGATCTTGCTTTTCGTTGGAACTCAGTATTCTTCTTAAACTTTGTTCACTGTAGGATATTTTTCTCTCTTGGGGTTCATGTGTCTTCAGTGGATTCAGAGGTTTGTGAGAAAGAGATGGGAGCAGACAGGAGCAAACAGTCTTTCTGAGTTCAAACTCTGGCCAGTTCAAAGGAAAACCCTAGAATAGCTGGTTAGTCATGTGACCTGCTGGTCTAACCATTCCTGGCCCTTGTGGATTGTATCCTCCTTAGCAGGCCCTGAATACGCTTCCTCACCTTCGATGTCTGTTAATATGTAAATTTTTTTTACAGCCACGGCTGATCTGTTTAACAAGTCATTTCCTCGCTCCAGAAACAGCTAAAAATCAATATTCATGACAAAACCAACGTGGCTCTTTCTTGGCAAGTGGGGGCCTGCATGACACCTCCACACCCAGTGGATTGAAATGCAATTTGAAAAAAGTGCAATTCATTGAAAGGGTTGAGAGAAAATATAAGACACAGAAAAAAAACGTGCATTTCTCTCATTCATTCCCATTCATTCATAAATCCTAAAACTTATTATAGCCTGTCTTTTTTTGGTGCCAGTACTGTTTTAATTGTCCCCTTTTTGGCATCCCAGTAAACATGTGGTTCTTTGGGGAAGTTTTTCCTCAGTTTGCCCATTTCTTTGGCTGCCCAGGGTCTTTGAGATGGTTAGGTTTAATTAGCCCTGATTTGGAATTTTTTTTCCCAGGAGAGTCAGTAGTGGGCGGGTCTTTCCTGAACACTCTTTATGTGCTTTGCTGAGTCATGCAAAGGCTTTTGACTTCAGGGTGGTTCTCCTTGGTTCTGACTGTGGGGGAGGATCCTTTGCTAATCTTCCCTTTGTCCTCTGAGACACTCCTGCCTGCAGGAATTTGTGCAGACTCTACTGCACTCCCCTGTGTCACTTCAATTAGCTGAGGCATCACCCTCACGGTTACTCTGCCCCCTTTCTTTGTCTCTGCAGGTTCCTGTAAATGCTGTTAGCAACTCTGGTGGGATGATTCTAGTGTCTGTATTACGTAGGAGGATGTGGGGTCTAACCTTTCACATTTTCAGGGTTGGCTGACCGGACAGTAGGGGATTTCATCCAGGATTCCTCCCGGACTTCCTTCAACCTGCCCTCTTGGTCATTTTTCCCCCTTCCCTGTCTAATCTTTTACCAGCCTTGTGCCCACCTGTCCCTTTTTGTTCTCGGTGGGGGTCCCTTAATATTCACGAGCCCTCTGCTGGAGGGTCCTCCTAACACCAGTACAGGACTTAGAGGTGCAGGTTTCACTGTAGGTTGGGGTTTCCCCTCAACCTGGCACATGTGGCAATTCCTGCAATACTCCACCACATCCTTGTGGAGTTTTGGCCAGTCAAACTGCTGTTTTATACCGGCTTTGGTCTCTCTGGAGTTTGAAAGACGCAAGCAGCTGGCTTTTGGCTAGTGGCTGAGGGCTCTTAAAGAACAGCTCAGCTACGAGAATCTCAGAGAAGTAATTCTGTTAGAGGAATTTAAACACTCTCTCGCACTCTCCATAAAGACCCATGTAGAGGAGCAGTGGGTCCAGAGAGCCCAGCAAGCAGCCATTCTGGCCGATTAGTTTGGTTTAATTTATTAACTTCGTAGGCTTGTACAGCCATTGTAGTCACAGGGCCATTCTTACTATTTCTCTCCGGTACTTCTGTGGCACCACTAACTGGTGACCCACTGTCCACTCCTTGGTCTCAGGTCTGTGAGGAGAACTCCATTTCCTCATCAGTACTTCATTCTTTAAACAGTAGCCATCAGGGACTCCCTCTGCTTCACTTTCAGATTGGACAGCTTGTGCTAACTCTCGCAATACTGGGTCAGCTCGCTGAGTCTCAGCTAGGGAAAATCCATTTAATTCACTCCCTGGGTCTCCTAACTTTCCAAAGAAAGTCTCAGACAGACAGACAGACCTGGTCATCTGCCTGCAGTGCCAATGCAGTACCCTCTGGGGGAGCTGGTTTGATCATGGCCTGATCCACTACACATTCAGGGAAACTGCAAGGGTCCATCTCCTGCCACTGCCCTGTCTCTCTGACCTCTTGCGGTCTTTCTTTCACTGGGGGTGTTACCACCTTCACCTCTGCCAGATCATTACCTAGGAGCAGGTCAACCCCGTCCACAGGCAAACTAGGGGAAATCCCTAAGGTCACTGGTCCTGAAACTAGGTCATACTCCAGATGCACCATGCTTTCGCTGGGTTACTCTGTCGCCCCCCTAATTAACTCAAGCCCCTTCAGCTCTCTTTCTTCGCATTCTTTCCAGAATGTTCTTTCTCTCTATCTCTCTTCTCTCTCCTGTTCCTTCTCCTGTCTTTCTCTCTCCTCACGTCCCTTCTGGAAGGCTCTTTCTCCCTCTCTTTTTCTCTCTTTTTCTCTCTCTCTCTCTCTCTCTCTTTCCCTTTCCTCAAATTCAAGTTTCCTTTGTTCCAATTGTATCTTTGCTAACAGTACCCTGTCGGGGTCTACTTCTAACCCTGTTTCTGCTTCTTTAAATTCATGGGAAAAATTATTGGCCACTCACCTTGGGAGTTCAGACTTCCTAGCCTTGTCACGTACAGTGATCCCACACTGCACAGCCATTTTTCTCAGCTCCTCCATAGACAGTATTTTTAACTTATCCCAAGTTATTTCACCCTGGTTTGGGGAGCTACTCCCTTCAGTTGCAGACATATTAGTATTCAATCATACACAACCACAAGAAAACCTGTATTGAAATCTTGCTCTTTTTTTTGATTGGGAACAATTTGGCTTCCTGTTTCCAATTTCTCTCGTTTGTCTGTGGCTAAAATCCTGGACGCTATCATCCAAATTTCTGTTACGACCCGGTGAGGAAGGTGTCTAGGGGTCCCTCTCAGCCTTCACCTGGTCTTACTGCAGCAGGATTTAATTTTAAACACACCGTGTTTTCAGCTCCCCCTTGGTGAATCCATGTTCACCACTTTCCAATTATAAGGCAAAGAAACCGGTACAAAGAGGCTTTCTTAGGTTTAAAGAAAAGGTTGAAATTTATTAAACTTAAACTCTAATTTGGTTAACGCCAACGGATGCATGACACGCCCACGCTAGCATGCATACACGATACACATATGCAGATAGTGACAGACTAGAGCAGAAGAAAAATAAAGTGGAAAAGTTTGAGGCAATATCTCAAGAGTTTTTGTTATGGTTCTTCGAGCTCACTATAAGAGTCCTTGATTGTAGGTAGATCTTGCTTTTCATTGGGGCCCAGTATTTTTCTTAAACCTTGTTCGCTGTAGGAGACTTTTATCTCTTTGGGTTCATGTGTCTTCAGAGACTTGTGAGAAAGAGATGGGAGCAGACAGAAGAGATCTTCTCAGCCCAGGAACAGACAGTCTTTCTGAGTTCAAATTCTCTGAGGCCAGTTCAAAGGAAAACCCTGGAACAGCCAATTAGTCATGTGACCAGCTCGTCTAACCAGTCCTAGCCCTTGTGGATTGTAATAAAAACAAGAAATGCTGAAACCACTCAGCAGGTCTGGCAGCATCTGTGGAAAGAGAAGCAGAGTTAACGTTTCAGGTCAGTGACCCTTCTTCGGAACCTTTGTGGGTTGTATCCTCAGCAGGCTGAATGTGCTTCCTCACCTTCAATGTCTGTTAGTATGCAAGTGTTTTTTCCAGCCACAACTGATCTGTTCAACAAGTTATTTCCTCGCTCCAGCAACAATTAAAAATCAATGTTCATGACAAAACCAATATGCCTCATTCTTGGCAGGTGGGGGCCTGCATGACACTCCAGACAATGCATCTTTTTGCAAAGTAATACTATATTTGATCTTCAGTTTCCCTGGATCAGTAAACAATTTTGGGAATTCCTTTTGGAAATGACTCCTGGATTTTTCTTGCTTAAGGGTAGGCGGTGGCATAGTGGTATTATCACTGGACTAGTAACCCAGAAACCCAGGGTATTTCTCTGGGGACATGGGTTCGAATCCCACCACAGCAGAAGGTGGAATTTGAATTTAATTAATAAATCTGGAATTAAAACTAGTCTAATGATGGCCATGAAACCATTGTCAATTGTTGTAAAAACACATCTGGTTCACTAATGTCCTTTAGGAAGGAAATCTGCTGTCGTTACCTGGTCTGGCCTACATGTGAATCCAGACCCACAGCAATGTGGTTAACTCTTACATGCTCTCTGAAATGGCCTAGCAAGCCACTCAGTTGTACCGGACCGCTACAAAGTCAATAAAAAGGAATGAAACCGGACGGACCACCCGGCATCGACCTAGGCACCTGAAATGACAACGGCAAACCCAGCCCTGTCGACCCTGCAAAGTCCTCCTTACTAACATCTGGGGGCTTGTGTCACAGTTGGGAGAGCTGTCCCACAGACTCGTCAAGCAACAGCCTGACATAGTCATACTCATGGAATCATACTTTACAGACAATGTCCCAGATGCTGCCATCACCATCCCCGGGTATGTCCTGTCCCACCGGCAGGACAGACCCAGCCGAGGTGGTGGCACAGTGGTATACAGTAGGGAGGGAGTTGCCCTGGGAGTCTTCAACATCGACCCCAGACCCCATGAAATCTCATGGCATCAGGTCAAACATGGGCAAGGTAACCTCCTACTGATTACCATCTACCGCCCTCCCTCAGCTGATGAATCAGTACTCATCCATGTTGCACACCACTTGGAGGAAGTACTGAGGGTGGCAAGGGCACAAAATGTACTCTGGGTGGGGGACTTCAATGTCCATCACCAAGAGTGGCTCGGTAGCACCAATACTAACTGAGCTGGCCGAGTGCTGAAGGACATAGCTGCTAGACTGGGTCTGCGGCAGGTGGTGGGGGAACCAACATGAGGGAAAAACATACTTGACCTTGTCCTCACCAATCTGCCTGCCGCAGATGCTTCTGTCCATGACAGTATTGGTAGGAGTGACCACCGCACAGTCCTTGTGGAGACAAAGTCCCGCCTTCACATTGAGGATACCGTCCATCGTGTTGTGTGGCACTATCACCGTGCTGAATGGGATAGATTTCGAACAGATCTAGCAATGCAAAACTGGGCATCCATGAGGCGCTGTGGACCATCAGCAGCAGCAGAATTGTACTCAACCACAATCTGTAACCTCATGGCCCGGCATATCCCCCACTCTAGCATTACCATCAAGCCAAGAAGAGTGCAGGAGGGCATGCCAGGAGCAGCACCAGACATACCTCAAAATGAGGTGTCAACCTGGTGAAGCTACAACCCAGCACTACTTGCATGCCAAACTGCGTAAGCAGCATGCGATAGACAGAACTAAGCGATCCCATAACCAACGGATCAGATCTAAGCTCTGCAGTCCTGCCACATCCAGCCGAGTATGATGGTGGACAATTAAACAACTAACTGGAGGAGGTGGCTCCATAAATATCCCCATCCTCAATGATGGGGGAGCCCAGCACATCAGTGCGAAAGATAAGGCTGAAGCATTTGCAACAATCTTCGGCCAGAAGTGCCGAGTTGATGATCCATCTCGGCCTCCTCCTGAAGTCCCCAGCATCACAGATGCCAGACTTCAGCCAATTCGATTCACTCCGCGTGATATCAAGAAACGACTGAAGGCACTGGATACTGCAAAAGCTACGGGCCCTGACAATATTCCGGCAATAGTACTGAAGACCTGTGCTCCAGAACTTGCCACGCTGCTAGCCAAACTGTTCCAGTACAGCTACAACACTGGCATCTACCCTGCAATCTGGAAAATCGCCCAGGTATGTCCTGTACACAAAAAGCAGGACAAATCCAACCCGGCCAACTACCGTCCCATTAGCCTACTCTCAATCATCAGTAAAATGATGGAAGGTGTCATCAACAGTGCCATCAAGCGGCACTTGCTTAGCAACAACCTGCTCAGTGACGCTCAGTTTGGGTTCCGCCAGGGCCACTCAGCTTCTGACCTCATTACAGCCTTGGTTCAAACATGAACAAAAGAGCTGAACTCAAGAGGTGAGGTGAGAGTGACTGCCCTTGACATCAAGGCAGCATTTGACTGAGTATGGCATCAAGGAGCCCTCACAAAACTGAAGTCATGGGGAATCAGGGGAAAAACTCTCCACTGGTTGGAGTCATACCTAGCACAAAGGAAGATGGCTGTGGTTGTTGCAGGTCAATCATCTGAGCTCCAGGACATCACTGCAGGAGTTCCTCAGGATAGTGTCCTAGGCCTAACCATCTTCAGCTGCTTCATCAATGACCTTCCTTCAATAATGTCAGAAGTGGGGATGTTCGCTGATGATTGCACAATGTTCAGCACCATTCGTGACTCCTCAGATACTGAAGCAGTCCGTGTAGAAATGCAGCAAGACCTGGACAATATCCAGGCTTGGGTTGATAAGTGGCAAGTAACATTCGCGCCACACAAGTGCCAGGCAATGACCATCTCCAACAAGAGAGAATCTAACCATCTCCCCTTGACATTCAACGGCATTACCATCGCTGAATCCCCCACTATCAACATCCTAGGGGCTACCATTGACCAGAAACTGAGCAACAAGGCACGTCAGGAGTGTGATGGAATACTCTCCACTTGCCTGGATGGGTGCAGCTCCAACAACACTCAAGAAGCTCGACACCATCCAGGACAAAGCAGCCCACTTGATTGGCACCCCATCTACAAACATTCACTCCCTCCACCACCGATGCACAGTGGCATCAGTGTGTACCATCTACAAGATGCACTGCAGCAATGCACCAAGGCTCCTCAGACAGCACCTTCCAAACCCGCGACCTCTACCAACTAGAAGGACAAGGGCAGCAAATACATGGGAACACCACGACCTGCAAGTTCCCCTCCAAGTCACACACCATCCTGACTTGGAACTATATCGCTATTCCTTCACTGTCGCTGGGTCAAAATCCTGGAACTCCCTTCCTAACAGCACCGTGGGTGTACCTACCTCACATGGACTGCAGCAGTTCAAGAAGGCAGCTCACCACCACCTTCTGAAGGGCAATTAGGGATGGGCAATAAATGCTGGCCTGGCCAGCGACGCTCACATCCCATGAATGAATAAAAAAAAATTTCTTCCACTTTCTTTATGAGATGAAGGTCAGTACAAGCTCTTCAACTTAAGAGAGAGAATTCCTTATTCCTTAGAACATACAATGTTTCACATATTTGCTTTCCCTTGTACTGGAGTGTTCCCTATGGCTTCCCTTTTACTTCGAGTTCACCCCCTACTAAGCCCTATAACTGCGTTTCTGTTGGTTGTAGATAATGTGTTGGCAATCACAGCTATTTGTCTGATAAGACCATTACACTTGCTCCTGTATCCAGTTTAAAATTAGTGATATGTCCATTGACATATATATCTGCAGACCAAAATGCCTTATTAGGATCTTGCTCTCACCAAGAAAGTGTTTTGGTTGCTTTCCTGAAGGAGGTTGTTTAACTTCATTAACTTCTCTATGCTTGAGTGTTTTTTCTTTTGAATTTGTGGGAGTAGAGATTTTACTTTGGCACATTTTACTAAAATGCCCTATTTCCTTACAGTGGAAGCATTCTACTTTATTTGCAGGACACTGTTCGCGCCTATGGGTACTTTTGGTGCCACATCGCTGGCAGGGTTTAATGCCGTCTTTCACTTTCCCCCACCAGTGTACCTTTTTTTTCCGGTGCTTCATTTACAGCCCTCTGGTTAAGGAACTGTGCGGTTGCTGGTGGTTTCCTGAATGTAGGTCATTCTTCACCTCTCAGGATTGCTCTGTTGTTCTTGTGGTCCTCTGCTTGTCTCACCAGCTGAATAGCTTTTTCCAGGATGAGGTCTTCTTTAGACTGCAATAAATCTGATAGGGATTCATCAGCAATACGTACTACAATGTAGTCTCTTATTAATTATGCTTTAAGGTCTCCATATTCACATCCTTCAGCTAGTCTGTAAAGGTCATTGATAAAAGCATCAACTGTTTCACTTGGCTTCTGGACCCTTCTGTTGAATCTTGCCCTTTCTAAAATCTTATTGCTCCGCAAGTTGAAATAAGTATCAAAAGCTTTTAAAACTTCACTGAATTTTGTAGATGTCTCATTAATGCCTTGTCTTGCAATAACATCATCTGCTATTGCCCCAATAGAATACAACAATATGTTAACTTGCTCTGCTTCAGACTGGCTGTATAATTTGGAAGCAATTCTGTACCTCGGAAATCTTCTTCACCAGAGTAATCAATTTGGGGTTTCATTTGGTCCTTCCATGTGTCCAAACTTCTCTGGTATTGTGGATTTGAGACCCATAGCTTCAAATTGTTTTACTTCTACTTTTGAATTTTACCTTCCAGTATCGGACGTTTCCTGCTTTTTTCAGTCTTGCACTGATTCCGGCTATGGCCACTGTTTCTCCCTTTGATTCTTGCTGCTAGACTTGGGATTTATTTTCTCCTTGTATTAAATGCAGTTTTACAGCATTACTGCTATACTCCTTTAACCTCCTTCTCGCAGAGAATCAAATATTTGCAGCCTCTTTTTTTCTCTCTTCACATCGGTCGTCACGTGTAATGGCGCCGACCTTGCATCAGCCCTCACTAAGGACTTTCCCAGTGCTGCCTGCCTAGTGCCATTCGGGAGAAAACATTTTTTTTACCCTCTTTCAGGGTTGCTTACCATATCCTCTATCATTGCATGGTTCTCCAACTTGAAGCCTTCGATTGCTGGACTAGATTTCTACCGCTGATTCCCTGACTCTCTGTGTCTGGAGCTCTGGAGCTTCTCCACAGCCTCTTCTTGAGTTCTGCAGATTTGGTGCTTTTTACAGGTCAATCCTCTTCAAAGTTTCTTCAAAATCATCTTCTCGGTGTTGCATCATAAGAACCACCGTTGTTCACAATCTTACTGCTGATCACCATGTTGTATGTTTGTTTGGTACGCTGCCACCTTAGTTAGTCTGGGTTAGAGAGATTCCTTAGTGAGGAGTAAATAGAATTTGAGAATTGCTGAAAATGGAGACATGTTGTCGAAGATTTTCGTCTTGTACTCATCAGGACAATACGCAAGAATAACCAATGTAGGGAAAAACAACAACTTATACTGCATGAGAAGAGAGTGCTGATTGGTTGGAATGTGAACTCTGGTAGAGACGTTGCCATGGAGAATGCACCCGTTTACGGTGACTGACAGTTAACTGCCAAGCTTTCTTTGAAATTTCAACCAGGCAGCTTGATTCTGATTGGTCAAGGCATTGCCCTGAGGAATGATTACACTTACAACTAATTTAAGATTGTCAGTAGGGCTCGCAGTGTGGCGCATTTCTGCATATTGGAAGCTCCATATATTAATACACAGTTCTGTTCACAATTCTGTCTTTGCAGACAGAAAGAACATGTACACACATTGCGCCTATTTCAGCTGAACAAAATAAGTGACAACCATTCGCTGGTTCACTCTTCAGGTCAATGCACACAAGAACCCATCTCCACATTAACTCACTAAAGGTCAATGAACAAGAATTGGTATAACTCGTGTCTGCTGACTCCACCTCACTCTAAACAGGTACCAGTTGGAAACTGGTATTGTGTATGTTGTCACTATGGATACCAGCTTTCACAGAAGCAGTGCCACCAGTCCAGTGTTGTGATAGTGGAATCACAATAGTCTAGGTGCAGTTTTTGTTGTATAAATTGAAGCTCTGCCATTTGCAGAAATCATAAGCTGTCTTGGATCAGGGCTGTACGTTTGATCCCATTTACAATCTTGTACATTTTATGCTCCATTTCTGCTGCCATCTTCAAACCAGGGCACTCCCATATCCCCCCACAGTCTGGTTGGTAAATAACATGCTCTCCAGCTCCTAGCTTCTGAACCTCTGCCCGAGCCCTGCTCCTCTAACCTCAAGCTGAACTCCTTCATCTCCTCCATTGCTAAAGCTGTCTCCGAGCGCCTCAATTTATTTTCTCCTTAATGGCTCTTAACTGTCATTAAATATTCATGCCTTAACCATCACTAAAACAGATAATCTGCTCATTATCACAGTGCCGTTTGTGGGATCTTGCTGTACACAAAATGGGCTGCAGTGTTTTGTACATTTCAAACAATACTTCATTGGCTGTAATGCGCTTTGGAATGTCCTGAGGCCGTGAAAGGCACTATATAAATGAAAATCTTTCTTTTTAAAGCCCAAGTCCAGCCAAGGATTGAACACTGCTCCCATATCTTCCAACATCTCTCTCCTGCTCCTGGTCATGGCCCAAGGTAAAGCTGCTGTCACTTCTAACCTCTCTCCACCACATCCTTTCTTGTCTGTATTTTATTATTATTCCTTTTGCTTGTTCTCCTCTGAACTGCCCTCTCTTATTCCTTCTAAACTCCAGCTATCCCATCCTGCCCTCTCCCTCCCTCCCTGCATCCTCTGAAATGAAGATTCATGATACCATGTCCTTCCCTAATCTCGCAACTGATGAATATATCACCTCCCACAGTCTTCAAAGAAGAAAGTACTTTTTTCTCCCTCACCACCAGGCAGCCCCCCCCCCCCCCCCCCCACCCCCCTCACCTCTCCTGAAGGCATTGGCGTCCAGTTGAAGTGCTCCAGTGACTTGCCCAAGTGGCCATTCTTCACAAATGAGCCTTGGTAGTGAGTATCTGAATGCTATTCAATTACAGTGGAGCCCAATCTGCTCCTTACTTGATATCAATGGATCTATACTTCCAGTAGGAGTCACCAGAGACCAATCAGAAGGCAGAGTCCAGTCCGATCTTCCTTGTACACCCTGTACCCAGCATAACCCAATTATAGAACCTCTACCTGCCAGCCAGGATCAAGGAACTCAGCTCAGGGTTTGGCCCTAGGATTTTACACTTCTTGTGTGGCTCAGCTACTAGCCAGTTGAACTCTCTGGGCCATTAGCCAGTTCCAAATGACTAAGTTTTGTAATAAAATGTAACTCTGGACCATCAATTTAATTTAAACTCCATTAATGCAGTCAAGACTCTTTTCTGCTGAACAGGAAAAGAAGGTTATTTATAAACTTTAATGTCACAGAAATCTTTGCAAACAGATTTGTGTTTTCTGCATTCGATCGTATTTTGTCCAGGGTAAAAGCTGGACAGAGTTTACCTTATTAATTTTCCATTTTGAGTGCAGACATTAAATTGCACCCAAAATGCACTTGAAATTGCACTGATTAGGATACGCTTAAAATTTCTGCTAAAAATCATTTGCATAATTACCATCGTCCAATTTTCCATAAACCAGCACAATCGGGCAACGTAATAGAACCTAATTATTATTTTCTATCCATTTTAAAGTATTCCTTGATGCATTTAAGCGTGTTAACTGGTATAGTTTTATTAATACAGCTGCAAATGGGTTTAAATACCAAAAATAAGCATTTTAATCAGGCTTCCAACCCTCTGCCTGTGAGTAACCTGATTTCAAACCACTGTAAATGACTTTAAAAAAGCTATACTGAACCTTTTACTAGTTTCACTGCTGTACACTGGTCAGTTTCTTGGTAAATTAGTAAATTAACTATCTTTTGATATGAAAAGTTTTTAAAATGTGTACCAGTATCTTAGCACCTAAGAAAATTAGTGCAATTTAAAGAGCCTTCCCAAATCAGGTCAATTGGTAGAATCTTGCAATTTTGACCTAGGGGTGTAGTCAGTTTTGTGGGTGGAGCCTGTCTCGGGCAAAATGAATCTTGATCCAATGTAAAAGATCGTGGCAAAAACAAGCATGAGTGGTTTTGGGCGTAACTCGCCTGCATTCCCTGCTCTTCTCCACCGTTTTGGCCAATTACACCTGGATTGCTCATTAGAATCTGGGCACAAATCGAGGAGAAACCTCTCTACAACCTTTAAGGTTTAAAGGTTGTGGTGCTCACCATTGTCATAAAACCTGCAGACCTGGAGGCTGAATCTTCGGGCTCCGCCGAGGTCGGGAATTACGAGGCTGGCCAGTGTGCGGGTTTCCTGACCCCAATCCTGGCACCATCCATTTTGGCTGAAGCAGGCAGGCAATTAGGTTTATTAAGATCAGTGGTAACTGGTGGCCTGCCCGCATTTTTTATTTTTTATTTAAATTTTTTAAAAGTGGCTGAGCGGACACCTTCCTGTTGAAGCACCCTCTCAGTTACTTACCATTTACTGCAGCCACATTTTCCTCTGAAGCTGGAAGGCCTGTCTCCATGCCAATTAACTGGGTGCCCCGGTCAAAATTCCAATGAGTGACTGTTTCCCGCTAGGGGCATGTTCCAGACCCAGAAACAGTTCCAGTTCCTGTTTTCCACCTCCAAATGGAAAATTCAGCTCTCTTACCTTCTAGACTCACCTGAAGAATGGGTGCTTGAGTAAGGCACCAGAGGGCACTGTGGATCATGAGGAGGGGGAGAAAGTGGTCCAAGAGTTATATTCCAGCTCATGTAGAGCCAAACAGATGTGAGACAGGTGCCTCGATGAGCCATCCACAAGTCAATGTGCCCTCAAATCAATAACCAGAGAACAAATTACATTGCAGCATCTGTCTCATAGCGACCTGAAATCATTGCTCCATTACACAGAACCTGCAGCATAACTGGGCCATAAATTGCCATACCTTGAAAGGGTTGGCAGTTCACATTCTGCACTATTTTCCTGATCTAACGGTCTCCCTCTCCCTGCCCCAGTGGAGAGCTGTGAGTCCAATGACTAAATAAAAATACAATAGATGACTGGGATTAGGGGCCTATAATTGGAAGAATATCGTAAATTTCATACACTACCATCTAGCTTCATGTAAAAATAATATAGCCAGGTAAATAAGCCCTTTTTGTCCTTTCGTTGAAAACAATCTTGTATTCTTTATGTACAAGGATTAGTGCAGCAAGAGCTTAGATTCCAATCAGCACTCATATTCATCTCAGGCAGTCGAATCATGATTAAGTTTGTGTCTAATCCTTGTATTACTCCTCTCCTATTACACTGTTTCCACCCAGGCCCGCTACTCCATCTCCCAATTCCTGTAATTCTGGATGACTCCAGCTAATGTACAGTCCAATCTAGTGTACAATTCCCTTGTATGAACCTAACTTCCATTTCTTATTTTTGTACCGATCAAGGCATGTATTAACTTAGTGAAAAGTCTAATATCTATTTGGTTCCAATTATTCAAGAACATAAATTTAGATAATGTGTTTAGAATCATAGTAACATACAGCACAGAAAGAAGCCATTTGGCCCATTGTGCCTGTGCTAGCACTTTGAAAGAAAAGTTGTGCTTAGTCCCACATGACTGCTTTTAACCGTAACCCTCTGAAACTGTCATCTTTAAGTAACTGTCCCTTCTAAAATGATCTATGGAATCAGCTTCCACTACCTTTTCAGACCGATTTCTCTAGGTCCTGACAAATCTGAGTGAAAGAATTCCACCTTATCTCCCCTCTAGATTGTTTGCCAGTGATTTTAAATCTGTGACCTCTGGTTACTGACCTGTTTAATGTGGTAAACGGTCACAAGGTTCTTCAGAAAGCAAAGAAAGCCAGCATGTGCAGTAGAGGATTTAGGAGAGGGGCTGAGCAGTAAGCAAAGTCATAGAGAGTTAAAATTGAGTTTTCGAGGACTGTGGAGAGAAGGAAGTGCCAAGCCCTGGGGATACAGGAGAGAGAATGGGAGGCGGTTTTGGGGTGAGAGGGGAACCAATTATTGGGTGTTTATGGGAGGGGGATCGAGTGTTAAGGCAGTTAGTAGAGAGACAAACCAAGTGAATATAAAGAAAACAGTTAAAATGTGTCTACAAATAGAAATGGAGGAAATCCATCCTTTTATTTAAGCTTATAAATTTAACCTTAAGAGTGCTGCCAGCTTCAGGGAATCATCTGGCTCCATAAGGCAACTGGGTTTGTTTGTTTTCATCGCACCCACTGTGACTAATATTATAGTAATAAATCTACACAAATACCAGGAATAGATTCATCACCAGAATATTAACTATGGACTATTAAAATACATTTTATAAAAGCATTAAAATGTTAAATACATTCCTTTTATTTGATTTTGTCCCCTTTTTCTCTTATTTTCTTGCCCATTATTCCACTTTAATTTTGTTCATTTTCTAATTAATTTGGTCTATTTTGCCTACTTGCCCCCTTTTCTGAAGTTTATCATCCATGCCTTCCCTTTCTTTTTCTGCCTCTCCCGCTCCCCCTTCTTCCCAGGGAGTTCACCTAGCTTTAGGTGGGGTAGGAAGTGTCTGTGTTGTGACACACAAGGTCTCACAAATTGTGTGGGACACGTCGGATAGCATCTCGACTGAGTTAGTGGAGGGCAGTGGCTATCTGGAACCTGTACCTCAGAGAGGGCCTGAGAGGAGGGGAGAAAACTGGACCAAAACAAAGATGGAACGAAAGGAAACCATCTGCGATCACATTTGCTGACAACCCATGAAGCCACTTCGATTACAAAATACTGATCCTTTTTTAAACTTGGAGATAATTATTAGAAGATTCCACAGTTTTAAAGTGGGCCAAGACAGTTTGGTCCAGTCCAAGATTTCCAAAGTTCACCTCTTCACCTTTGGAGATCTCAGGATTGGGGGACATTTTGCTCACTGGCTTCAGTCCTCGTATTTCTGACTTACGGCCATGTGATTGCCGACCCGGCATTTCCCCTTCTTGGTGCACTGTTCACCTGCCCCATTGAACTTGCTTGTGGTACCCTTCCGCCTAATTTGGGACTCTAGGGGAGGAATCTTCCCAGCCCCGTGGAGGCAGGTTAGGGGGCGGGACTGGGAGCAAAGTTCAAAAGTCGCGCATTAGGTTGGCTCCCCGACGTGTTGCCACCTCCAAGCGATCTTGTCAGAGGCAGTCTGTAGGTGGCAGCTTGTTAAGGACCCACTTAGGGCCACAGTGCAGATGCCGCTGGGATTCTCTTGGCATCAGATAGGCCCCCCGGTGAGTTGGGAGGCCAGCAGCAACTGGGAAGCAGCCTCCCAGCAGCAGGTCAGAGAGCCATCAGGGCCTCATCCCACTGGCCCTATTATTGAGTCGCAAGAATCCAAAGGCCACAACCTGGGCACGAGTATTCCTGTGGAGGAATTTCCCCTCCACACTGACAGCCGTAAGATCTGTGGGCCTCCTTATGTTTAAATCTTCAACAGGCGCACTTCCCTACCTATCTCAGACCAGTTAGCTTAACATCTGTCATTGGGAAAATGCTGGAGTCCATTATTAAGGAAGAAATAGCAGGACATTTAGAAAAACATAATGCAATCAAACAGAGTCAACATGGTTTTATGAAAGGGAAGTCAAATTTGACAAATTTGTTTGAGTTTGAGGATATAACAGGCAGAGTGGATAAAGGGGAACCAGTAGATGTTGTGTATTTGGATTTTCAGAAGGCGTTCAATAAGGTGCCACATAAAAGGTTATTGCACAAAGTAGGAGCTCAGGGTATTGGGGGTAATGTGTTGGCATGGATTGACGATTGGCTAACACACAGAAGGCAGTGCGTTGGGATCAATGGGTCTTTTTCAGGTTGGAAAGCCCTAACTAGTGGGGTGCCACATGGATCGGTCCTAGGGCCTCAACTATTTACTATCTATATTAATGACTTGGAGGAAGGGACAGAGTGTAGTGTATCCAAATTTGCTGATGATACAAAAAATAGGTGGGAAGGCATGTTGTGATGAGGATACAAAGAATCTGCAAAGGGATATAGATAGGTTAAGTGAGTGGGCAAAAACTTGGCAGATGGTGTTCAATGTGGGAAAGTGTGAGGTAATCCACTTTGGGAGGAAGAATAAAAAGGCAGATTATTATTTAGATGGAGAAAGACTACAAAATACAGCAGTATAGAGGGATCTGGGTGTTCTTGTACAGGAAACACAAAAAGTTAGCATGCAGGTGCAGCAAGTAATTAGGAAAGCAAATGGAATTTTGGCCTTTATTGCTAGGGGGGGTTAGAGTTTAAAAATAGGGAAGTCTTGTTACAACTGTACAGGGTGTTGGTGAGGCCACACCTGGAGTACTGCGTACAGTTTTGGTCCCTGTATTTAAGGAAGGATATACTAGCATTGGAGGTAATTCAGAAAAGGTTCATTAGGCTGATTCCTGGGATGAAGGGGTTGTCTTATCAAGAATGGCTAAACAGGTTAGGCCTTTATTTATTGGAGTTTAAAAGAATGAGAGGAGATCTTAATGAAACATATAAGATTCTAAATGGGCTTGGCAGGGTAGATGTTGAGAATACGTTTCCACTAGTGGGGGAATCTCGAACTAGGGGATATAGTTACAGAGTAAGGGGTCACACATTTAAAACTGAGATGTGAAGGAATTTCTTCTCTCAGAAGGTGGTGAATCTCTGGAATTCTCTATCTCAGAGAGTTGTGGAGGCTAGGTCACTAAATGTATTTAAGGAGGAAGGAGATAGATTTTTGAAATCTCAGTGAGTTAAGGGTTATGCGGAGCAGGCCTGAAAGAGGAGTTGAGGCCTGGGACAGATCAACCATGATCTTATTGAATGATGGGGCAGGCTTGAGGGGCCGAATGGCCTACTCCTGCTCCTATTTCTTATGTTCTTATGTACCTCAACAATGCCCAACTCTCTGGCTGCGATTTTATGGGACCCCGGAGGCGGGATCGGAGGTGGGGTGGGGGGAGGGGTGGTGAGACGGAGTATTGCGATGTGTGGTGGGGGGACAGCGGGGCAGAGGGCCCGTCACCTCCCCATCGCCCAGCGATCTTCCCGGGGACAGGATAGGCTAATGACTGCCTTCCTGCTCAGAAGCCAATTGAGGCCCTTAAGTGGCCTATTAACGTCCATTTCAGGGCAACTTCCTGCCACCGATGGGTTCTTAACAGCGGCGAGGGGCCTCCACTGCGTGGGAAGGACAACTTGTAAAACGAGGCGCCTTCCATGCAGGCTTGGAGGGGGTGAGGTTCCCTCCTCCGTGGGCAATTTGTGGCCCATGGAGGACCCCCAGCAGGAACAATTTTACCCCCTAGGACACCCCCTCATCCTGGACTGAATGACAACCCCCCTCAGCGGGACTGGCCCCAGCAACCCTACCTCACCTACCTCTGAGCTGGGGTGCCACCACTGAGCCTGGGTCCAAAACCTCTGCAATGCCAGCAGTGGCCACCACTCCTCGTGGCGCTGTCAATACTGCTGAGCTGCCGCCCCTCTGATTGGCCGGCAGCTCTTGGAGGCAGGATTTCCCGTCCCTTTAAAGTCTTTAAAGGGATGTGGATCCCGCTTCCTAAAACTTTGTATCAAAAAGATCAGAGGATCGCTCTCGGGGAGTGGGGGGGCATGAAAAGACAGAGGTGGGTTTCCCCCCGCCTTTCCAGCCTGGCACCAGGAGCCCCGCGTCCAGCACAAAATCCAGCCCTCCAGGTGGGACTGCCATCGGCTTAGTGCTGCGGACTCTCTGGCCCTCCCTGCTCGGGAACTCAACCACCGCCTGAATTGGATCGTGAACGTGGAGGCAGCCCTCCCGGAAGATTCCCCCTGTTCATGCACTTCTGACCCATGCGGGATTGGGACCTGGAAATGGTTCCGATGCTTGCAAATATTCTAAGAGTAGAAGATTCCGCCCTATGAGTTTCACTGTAATCAGTTCCATTTTGACATTGATAAAGAAAAAACTTATATTCTTGTAGCACCTGCCCCAAACTCAGGACATCCTAAAGTGCTTTACAATTAATGAAGTACTTTTGAAATTTAGGCACTGTTGTAATGTAGGAAATACAGCAACCAACCTGCGCACAGCAAGATCCCACAAACAGCAATGCCATAATGACTAGAAAAGCTACTTTCGTTGGAAGATAAATATTGGTCAGGACTCCTGGGAGAACTCGACTGCTTTTCTTTCAAATGGTGCCGTGGGATCTTTTACGTCCACCTGAGAGGGCAAAGAGGGCCTGGGATTAACTTGTCATCCGAAAGACAGCACCTCTGACAGTGCAGGACTTTCTCGGTACTGCAGTGGAATGTCAGTGTAGATTTAATGATGTCATCTATGGAGGGGAGCTTGATCCTGCAGCCTTCTGATGCAGAGGCAAGTGAGCTACCACTGAGCCAACAGCTGACACCTATCTTTGATGCAGTGATAGGTATGTTTGGATTTGATTAGGGGCCATTAGTGAATAAAACTGCAGCATGTTTTATAGTTTCAAAGTCATAAGATGCAGGTTCAGCTCAAAATCCACTGACCTCAATATGAAGAGAACCCAGAGCACATTACCTTCAAATCTCTTTAAATCACAACAGTCCATTAACACAGTGTGTAAGAGGAAGGATTATACTCAGATAATGAGACAAATGCAACACCCGACGTAGTACTCAACAATACAGATCAGAAAGGCCCTCAGAGTCAATCCCAGCCTGTGCTGAGTTAGCTGAGTTCAGCTTGAGTGCTACAATTGGCCTCAGCAGGCTATGACAGGTTCCAGCTCTTCAAAGTGAGATTGAAACCAGTCTACATTCTGCTTCTCACATTTGCCAAAGGTGGTCATTGCTGAGTCATACATGGCGTCTCTGATGTGGGCCCACTTGGTCTCTGCATCCCCTGCAGGAGTGTTTTGAAGGGCTTTTTCAAGTGAATTTAGATACTTATGTAACAGCTGTGGATAAGAAATTCTGCTAGTGTTGATGCGCGGGCGGCCCTTCTGCTGGTTTGAGTCTAACTTTGCTGCACACCAGGGAGTGGTCAGTGTCGCAGTCCACACTGTGGAAGCTGCGTGTGATTTGGGCATTGTTTAAAAAGGCTCGCGTTGTGACAATGAGGTCCAGCTGGTGCCAATGACGTGATCTTGGGTGCCTCCATGAAACCTGGTGACAGGGTTTAGTATGAAAGAATGAGTTGGTGATGCCGAGGTTGTGATAGGAACACAACTCCAGGAGTCTCTGTCCATTCTCATTCATCCTACCAATGCCATAGTGCCCAAGGCAGGAGGGCCATCAGTCATGGTCGGCCCCAACCCTGGCGTTAAAGTCCCTCGGCAGGAACAAGTGTTCGGTATTAGGAATGCTACTAATGATATTATGGAGTTCCTTGTAGAACTGGTCTTTAACATCAGGTGAGGAGCAGAGAGTTGGAGCATAGTTGCTGAGTAGGTGTACTGGACCAGAGGGGGTGAGCAGTCGGATGGACAGTATGTGGTCCGAGCCATTTGAAGGTGGCTCTATCATGCTGAGCAAGGAGTTTCTGATGGCGAAGCCCACTCCATGCTGTCTTGGTTCTGCAGAATCCCTACCCTGCCAGTAGAAGGTGTAGTCTTGCTCTCTTAGAGATCCGCTCGCAGGGAGGCATGTCTCCTGAAGTGCTGCAACGTCCACATTGAGTCTACTGAGCTCATTGTTAATGATGGCGGTCTTCCGAGAATCGTTGATTTGTGTAAGGTCTTCCGACGGGCCAGGACACACAGTTCTGACGTTCCAGCTTGCAAAACGAAGGGCTGGTACCTTCTTTCCTTTTTTTGTCATGCTGTTTGGTGCGGTGTTACAGTCCACTTGTCAGGCAATGACCCTGAGCTCCAAGCAACCATTGAAGCAGGTGGACTGTGGCGGGACAGAACCTTTCTGACCGGGGGCTGCCCGGTTTGAGGCGGGTGGTAGCTGTCCAGTGAGATGTGATGACCTCTCCCACCGACAATCTCTACGCCAATTGAGCTGGACTTATAACCCTTCCTACTGAAGTATGGTGGAGCAAAACCATGGAAGGATATGATGGTGAAGAATTTAAAAATGGAAGTAGGGACTGGGAGCCAATGTAGGTCAGCAAGCACATGGGTGAGTAGGATTTGGTGCTGGTTAGGATACAGGCAACAGAGTTTTGGATGAGGTTACACTTCTACAGGGTGAAAGATGGGAAGCCAGCTAGACGAGCATTGGAAAGTCCAATAAAGTAATGGAAAAGCTGCAGCATAGACTCACTAGGGTGTTACTGAGGATGAAGGGTTACAGCTATGAAAAGGGACTTGAGGTATTAGGGCAATCCTGAGCAGTATTTAATGCCCCTGTTGGAATGAACAACCATGTACTGAACAAATACAAGGTGGGTGGTCTGCACCCCTGTGGTCAACCTTCCTCTCTTCCACCACATTCACAGGCCATGGCAACCCTTTGCCAGATTTTCTATGTTCCTCCTCTGCTATTCTGCTGCAAACATTTATACCTCCTCTGGACCTTTCTTTTGTTTTTATACTTGTCCCATTATTACCTCCATGTACCATTATCCCTTTTATTATTTAGTCACTCCTGCCCTCCAACCTTTCCCTTTTGTTCTTTCCCTGCCGCCCACTTCCCCACCCCCCAACCTTTTCCCTGCCTCTTCACTTATCTAAAAGCTGTTCCCCTCTAGCATCTTCCAGTTCTGATGAAAGGCCATTGACATGAAATATTAACTCCATTTCTCTCTCCACAGTGACCACTAACCTACTGAGTGTTTCCAGTGTTTTTATTTCAGATTGCCAGTATCTGCAGTGTGTTGCTTTTGTTCTAGATACAGTAGTGGAGTGATCATGTTATTGGATTAGTAAATACAGGAAAGCCCAAACTAATAATCCTGAAGAATGTGAGTTCTAGTCTCACCATAGCAGTTTGAGAATTTGAATTCAGTTTTTTTTAAAAAGGGTATCTTAAAGCACACAAGGAGGAGTCCATTCGGCCCATCATGCCTGTGCCAGCTCTTTGAAAGAGCTATCTAATTAATCCCACTCCCCTGCTATTTCTCTATAGCCCTGCAAATGTTTCCTTTTCAAGTATATATTCAGTTCCCTTTTGAAAGTTACTATTGAATCTGCTTCCACCACCCTTTCTGCTAGTTATCTTGAAACTGTATCCTCTTGTTACTGGAAACAGTTTTAATTTATTTACTCTGTCAAAACCCATCATGGATTGTTTGAAATAAGCAGCATTTTCTTTGTTTAAATGTCATAAATGTCAAAGGGAGAACTCATGTAAATATAAAAGCAAAATATCACCACTTGTGTGATATATTTTTCAAACACAGTTAATGGAGGCACTTATACCAGGGATAATGGACCATCAGATCTGAGCAGAGAAGGAGCCCAATGGTTTACTGTGGCATCTTATAATGCTTTAAGCCGTTTAGCTCAATGTCTACCAATTACACCTTAGGCTTATCTGTCCTTCAGGCACACTCTGCTCCAGTCAACAACAGCCTGCCTTCCCTCCCTGGAATTAGACCGGTTCCTGCCAAAATGGCTTTCTTGCTCAAAAACATGATCAGCGAAAAAATGAAAAATCTGGGAGGAGGAGGAGGAGGAGGAGGAGAAGGGGAGAACACAGAGGAAGGAGACGGAAAGCCGACCCCAAAAAGCACGGGAATGACCAGGGAAGAGTTTGAGGAATACCAACGGCAGCTGTTGGAGGAAAAGTGAGTGCAACAACAGAGAGTAAAGGGATTGAAAAGGAAAGTGTGAGACTGTGGGAACCGGAAGAGCAGTTTTAAAAATAAACACAAGTTAGGATTAATTTTTTAAAAAGTAACTGTGTGTACACAAGATGAAGCAGTGTCAAAAATTAGCACCATGTACATTTTAGTGAAATTCTAATTTTTCCGTTAATTCACAAGCGTCCCTTCACTCTAAGGTCCAGTCAGCATCCATTTTCAATATATATTCACAACAAGAGAAATATAGTTTGGGAATACAGCACTGTCTGAATCAGTCATTCAATTCTCTTAACTGGAAAGAAAGTTGTTTTCTTAGAGTTTGATTAGAATTTACAAACAGTAGCTTCTAGAATGAATTCTACAAAAATAGAATTTAACGTTTAGAACTGAGAAGCCATTCAGTTGCAGATATCACAGCCCAGGCTCCATGTACACAGCAGCATTTACTGAGTGACGATAGGAATTTTGGGCCATGCTGTTTGAAAGCCATTGTCAAGTACTTACTTTTTCATGTATTAGCACATCCATCAAAGTGAAATAATGCAAAGTGTTAACTGCACCAACTGGTGTGGCGCTGAACTATACAGACCAGGATGGTCTCAGGTTTGACTCCCAATCTGTGCTCAGTTAGCAGATCTCAGCCAATGCTACAAGTGACCTCAGTGTCCCTGGGCTAAAGAGAGGAAAGAATCAACCAGGTGCCCTCTTCTGATCACTGTCCATTAAGCCCAGCTGGAAAGTTTGCGGCTGTGTACGCCAGGGGAGACAGGATCAGGTTCAGCCATGATTCCTCCCATAGTTGAATAGCCTGATGCCACTCAATACATGGTCACTTGAGTGAGATACTGAAGGGCAACTGGCATCTTGGCAACTATACATGAGCAAGTGTTAGAGCTTTCGAGGAGGGGATGGGGAGGAGAGGATAATGGAGCAGGAGGAGAAATCATTCAGGGTAATAACTGTGTTAGTATCAGTAAGTGTAAATTAATTTTTAAAAATCTTTCACGCTGCATAATTTCTGTTAAAAATACCCATATTTGACAGTTCTAGTATTAGATTCATTTTCTTATTCATTATTGTACTACCAATTATAAAATGTTAAATTTGGCCCTGTATTTGTTTTAAAATTTCTTTCCATGTAACCCCCACCCTGTATTTCAGCTTTACAATTGAAATCGTTCCGATCAACCATTTCTTCTTTGCTTTCTCCCCCTTTCTTGCATCTTTCTATTTTATCCATATTACTATGGTCAGTGATCTGCAGAACTTTTTTTTTTATTTAGAGTCTGTGCCAACCAACAACCACCCATTTATACTAACCCTGCAGTAATCCCATAATCCCTACCTACACTAGGGGCAATTTACAATGGCCAATTTACCTATCAACCTGCAAGTCTTTGGCTGTGGGAGGAAACCAGAGCACTCGGCAAAAACCCACATGATCGCAAGGAGAACTTGCAAACTCCACACAGGCAGTACCCAGAATCGAACCCGGGTCCCTGGAGCTGTGAGGCTGCGCCGCTAACCACTGTGCCGCCCATTATTCTTCCATTATTCCTCCTAAGTCCAAAGTACTCATTCTGCACTCTCTTCCTCCATCCTCCCCACTTTGTCTCCTACACAAATTCATCATTCCCCAGGGTCTTAAATCTGCAGAACTCCTCACTCCTTCTGTCTTCCCTCCCCTTTCTTTCCCTTCCTCCGATAGTTTACAGGCTTCTAACCCTCATCTTCCCGTCTCCCCTTTGTACCCTCGGTGTGTCCCTCACACGGGGTTGCTCAATATAAAGAACCCATTATCTGGCAGCTGTAACAAAAGCTTGATAGCCCTGTTTGCCTTAGCAGGTGCACAATTACAGTGTCAGGCCTTTGTACATTTGAATGACCTGAAGTGACCGGCTGCTGTGAGGGACACGCTGCATTTGAGTCATGACACCGTTTATGTGAAGTCATGGTGCCTCCCCCTCATTTTCAGTTAATGGAGATCTGTGTTTAGATTCGAGGCAAAATTTTGCCTTGAGTAGACTATCTGATTATGGAAGGTGTTGCAGCCAAACACAACCTTGTCTTCACTCCAGATCCACTCACAGGGACCTGCCATCGGGGGTCAGTGGATAGTTGTGGGTTTAAGTCCATTCCAGCACAGAGGGAAGCCATTCGGCCCATCAGATCTGTGCCGACCCTTTCGAAGAGCAATCCAGTTAGTCCTTTTTACCCGCTCTTTCCCCGTATCCCTGAAATTCTTTTCCTTCAAATGTTCATCTAATTCTGTTTTGAAGGCTGCTATTGAATCTGTATCCACCACGCTATCAGGTAGTGTGTCCCAAATCCTTACCACTCGTTGTGTAAAAAGATTTTCCTCGTATCAGCTCTGGTTCTTTTGCCAGTCACCTTAAATCTGTGTCCTCTGGTAATTGACCCTTCAACCATTGCAAATAGTTGCTGTTTATTTACTGTATCGAATCTCCTCTTAGTCTCCTCTGTTCTAACGGAAAAAACCCCATCATCTCCGGTCCATCTGCAACTGTAATCTCTCATCCTTTTAAGTATTCCAGTATCTGCTCCAAGTTTGTCTGCTATCCTCTTGCTTTGTCAGCTTAAACATCCTGGCTGCAGTTTGTTCTCCATCAAGCAAAGGGGTAGTGGCCGAGCTCTCAAAGGGAGGCAGTCAAGATATTTGTTTTGGGTTGTGGAGTAGGGGACAGGCCCAGAGCTAGTCCTGAGGCCTGGCCAGTCCCTGTTTCTATATCGTTTCTGAAATGTGAGGCAACTGTGATGGGGTAAGACTGGCAAATTATTCCCACAATGCAAAGCAGCACAGATGATTGTGAAGGGTGCACTCTATAGGAAAATTGTCCTGCTGCATGAGCTGGATTAATGCTGACTGAGGCTTGCACAGACAGTGGTTACACATACTGGCAGGAACTTAGCTCATATATCAATAAAGCCTCTATCGACAAGTTCACAATTCCTTTGTCAATGTTGCGTACTTCTGGACAAGAGGTGGTGAGGCCTATCCTGGTCTGAAGTGCTTGGATCCTGGTTTGTGCGAGAGAGTGTGTGTAAGAGTGAGCAGTGGAATCATATCATTCTACATCAAGCTACACTTCAGCCCAGTTCATACATGGAGGACACTGCTGTGCCGAGATGCTCTCCCTAGTGGCCAGGACCACGAATAGCTGAAATTAGAGTCATAGAGTCATACAGCACAGAAACAGGCCCTTCGGCCCATCGTATCTGTGCCGGCTCAAGCAACTAACTATTCTAATCCCATTTTCCAGCACTTGGCCCATAGCCTTGCATGCTGTGACGTTTCAAGTGCTCGTCTAAATACTTCTTAAATGTTGTGAGGGTTCCTGCCTCTACCACCCCTGCAGGCAGTGCGTTCCAGATTCCAGCCACCCTCTGGGTGAAAAACTTTTTCCTCAAATCCCCTCTAAACCTCCTTCCCCTTACCTTAAATCTATGCCCCCTGGTTATTGACCCCTCCACTAAGGGAAAAAGTCTCTTCCTATCTACCCTATCAATGCCCCTCATAATTTTGTATATCTCAATCATGTCCCCCCTCAGCCTTCTCTGCTGTAAGGAAACAACCCTAGCCTTTTCAGTCTCTCTTCAGAGCTGAAATGCTCCAGCCCAGGCACCAGCCCATCCTGGTGAATCTCCACTGCATCCTCTCCAGTGCAATCGCATCCTTCCTATAGTGTGGTGACCAGAACTGTACACAGTACTCCAGCTGTGGCCTAACTAGCATTTTATACAGCTCCATCATAACCTCCCTGCTCTTATATTCTATGCCTCGGCTAATAAAGGCAAGTATCCCATATGCCTCCCTAACCACCTAATCTACCTAGGCTGCTGCCTTCAGTGATCTATGGACAAGTACACCAAGGTCCCTATGATCTTCTGTACTTCCTAGGGTCTTACCATCCATTGTATATTCCCTTGCCTTGTTACTCCTCCCAAAGTGCATCCCCTCACACTTCTCAGGAATAAATTCCATTTGTCACTGCTCCACCCATCTTACCAGCCCATCTATATCGTCCTGTAATCTAAGGCTTTCCTCCTCACTATTTACGACACCACCAATTTTTGTGTCATCTGCAAGTTACTTACCATATCTCCTATATTCATGTCTAAATCATTATTTATTTCAAAATTGACCCAGAGAAGGGCCAGACAAGGGTTCAGTCCATCACAGAAGAGATGTTCCGTGTTGAACCATTATTGGCAACCATTAGCTATGGGGCTTTCACTAAATGTTTATTGATGGTCTCGATTCCAGCCAGGGTCTCTCACTTGAGGGTTGCTCTATCCTGTCCTATCGAGCGTTGAGACACTGAGCATCTGATTCCAATAAGGCTGCTGTGGGCAGCTGCCAAGTGGAGACTGGGTCCCTCTCCACAAGGAGCGGGGAAGAAACAGAACCCCTAGGGCCTACAGTTTAATAGGATCTATTCCCCTGCTCAAACATTGCTGGGAGAGCTCCACTTCCTAATTTCATCCCACACCCTGCTAGGCTGTGAATTGAGACCCAGAGATTCAGAGTGCAGCATCTGCCAAGGTGAAGGAAGTGGCCCTGGTCTGAGTACCACTGGGTATAGCACCACCCGTACTAAGGGGCACATAAAGCAGGAGCCAGCCAGCAGTATTGTGAAAATTCATTACTATATTCCATATTGTTCATTTCTACTTATATGCAAACATCTCAACATTAAATCTTATTCAGGTACCAGGCTTGACATCTTCATGTTACTGAGTCACACAGACCAGGTGGACCCAGTTTGATCGCGAGCATTTGTTGTGTTAGCTCTCAGTATTGGGCAGCTACAGGAATGTTACAATTGGACTGAGTGACTCGGGTAGAGAAGAATCAAGCAGGGTTTCCACTCCTGGTCGCCAGGTAGCAACCCTAGCTCGTAGCTGCATGTACATAAACATCAAATGAGGGCAGGATTGGGCTTGGCTATGGTGACACCTACAGTCGTACGGCCTGTCAACACTCATTGTCCTGGCAACGAGGAATGGATGAGGCACCAGAAGGAGCCAGCACAGGTGGAAGTGTTACCCCCTTCAAGAGTGCCTTTGAGAGAGGAGGGAAGAAAGTTATAGGGAAAAGCAGAATGTCAATGTCAGGCTGAGATATTAGGGCTGTCATTACATTATTAGGTAAATGAATGAGCAGTTCCTTTCAGTTGGTGCATGATTTGGGAAAAGCAGATTAATTTGAAGCCCCACTTACTGCTTTCTTTCCGTCGGCCCCAGCCGCCTGCTCAGGTGGATGTAAAAGATGCCATGGCAATATTTTGAAGAAGAGCAGGGGAGTTCTCCCCGGTGGCCTGGTCAATATTTATTCCTCAATTAACATCACAAAAGCAGATTATCTGGTCATTATCACATTGCTGTTTGTGGGGGTTTGCTGTGTGCAAAATGGCTGCAATGTTTCCTTCATTACAACAGTGACTACACTTCAAAAGTATTTCATTGGCTGTAAAGCCCTTTGAGATGTCCTGTGGTCATGAAAGGCGCTATATAAATGCAAGTCTTTCTTTCTAGTCAAATGTGATGCCATAGTGGTGGAAGGATTGAACAGCAGGAGGTACAGTGTTACCTTTAACAGTAATGAAAGCAAGTGTTTTTTTTTATTCATTCATGGGCTGGCAAGGCCAGCATTCATTGCCCATCCCTAATGGCCCTTGTATCCTAATCCCTAATGTAAGATAAGATAAAATAATATAACATAATATACTCCCCTGTATAAAGTTCGAGCCAACCCAAAGTGAGAAACTGTTACTAACTACTGCATGGGATTCACTACAGTCAAATCTTTTGTTGAAAAGGTATGACCTTTATTTGTGGAAATACGGTAATTATAGTGCCAACAAACCACGCTAAATAACCTTCTAATTTACGAAGCCAGGTAACTAGTGCAATCCAGGATTTGAGGCTAGACTTTGACAGCAGCAGCTTAGGGTGAAGGAGCTTTAGCAGGATTTGCCTGTGACACGGAGCGAGTGACCAGCCTCTGCACAACAGAGGGAGAGAGAGACAACAGATAAAGCAGAGCCCTTCACACAAATGAACTCCTGTGTCAACAGGCAGTGCAGTGGTGCAGCTGCGGCCAATCTTTTGCCTTTGTGGGTCACATAGGTGGATCCCTTGAAGCCACTGACATCAGATATAAACTATAAAGACAATTTGCATATATCATTTAACTAGTACTAAACGATCTTAGCATTCTGATTGATAATTTATTCACTTCTTGTGTCAGCCTTCACTCAATGGAAGCACTCTCAGTTGCATTAGGGGCTCCGGGGTTCCTCATTCTCCAAAGACAGACTTGCATTTATATAGCACCTTTCACGACCTCAGTGTCCCAAAGCGCTTTATAGCCAAAGAAATGCTTTTGAAATGCAGTCACTGTTGTAATATAGGAAACTCAGCAGCCAATTTGAACACAGTAAGCTCCCACAAACAGTATTGTGATAATGATCAGATCATCTATTTAATGAAGTTGATTGAGAGATAAATTTGGCCAGGACACCGGCGATAACACTTCAACTTACACACACACACACAGACACACACACACACACAGACACACACACACACACACACACACGAAGAATACATTGGTTGGATTAGAGTCTAGAACAAATAAAAAAAGGTATACAGCCTGTGGAGTCAGGTAATTCAGTTATCTTCCAGTTGAACTTGGTGGTCCTGAAGTTTCTGGTTGGTAGATGTGGCCAACTTGTTTAGGGTTTTCTTGGAGACAGCAATGCAGATGGTTTTCTTCCTGGGGCCTCTGTCTGCAGCAATGATAGACTTGAAGGTTTGCAGCCAGCAGGCAGGGTTCAAACTTGCAAGGTTGCCTGTGGGGAGAGAGAGAGAGAGAGAAACCCCACTTGAGTTCTTCACTGGTCAATTTCAGGTGCTTGTCTATCTGTAGAGAGAAAGAGCAGCTAGTTTCACACAGATGATGTGTCTGTCACAAGATGGCCCAGTGTATTCTTTCTTTTGCAAGTTAATTAGATCAGGTTTAAGAATTCCAATCTCTCTCAGGGGTCCCGCTGTTTCAGTGATTACCCATTGAGTGGTCCGTCTCCACCAGTGTTAATATTTCAAGATTGCCTTTAATGTCTTGTTAATGAAGACAGGTCAGGTAGCCCATTCAAAATTCACAGGCCATTGTTCTGGTTGGAAATTTACCATACCTTACGTCTCCACCTTGATACATTGGAATGTCGGGTATTTAGATGCAAATTGCAGTGGCCATTTTAGTTGTTAGCAGTTATCTTTTATAAATTCTTTGCCTCCTTTTTTAAAAAAAAGTTTAATTCTGGTTGCCAACCGATGGATTAAAATAAAATCATAATTCGGCATAACACGTGTTCATGACAACTTATAAGAGTCAACTGAACTGGAATTGAGCTCAGGCTCCAGAGGTAAAAGGGCACTGTCTAATCCACTCCAACACCCAGACAAATACTGCTGACAATAAACAGAGTCATACCCTATTTGAATCTTTTTCAGTGAATTCAGTTACAGATTAAACAGAGCTAAAGTCGGAACAGTGAATGAAGAACCAAATCAAGCCTTGAATTCTGTGTGTTAAAATATAATTTCTTTCCCAATCCAGAATTGAACGAGACAATGCATTCACCCAAAGAAAAGCAGAAAGGGCAACTGTTCGATTGCACATGAGGGACAAGTATCGGCTACCACAGGTAAGGTGCAGGAAATGAACCCAGTGTCACACGTAATGTACAGGAATTGTGCTGACTATCACAGATACAGTACAGGAAATGTATAGACTGAAGCAAGCACAGTGTAGGACTGACGGTCACAGGTCCAATACAGGTATTGTATCAATTGTCACAGGTACAGAACAGGAAACATGCTGAGTGTAACAGGTATAGTATAGGCAATATATTGACTGTCACAGGTACAGCTAAGGAAATGTACAGACTGTTACAGGCATAGTACAGGAAATATGCCAACTAGCACAGGCATGGTATAGAAAATGTACCAACTGAAAGAGGTACAGTACAGGCAAGAATCACCTGTAATAGGTACAGCACAGGCAATGTATCAAATGTAACAGGCAGAGTACAGAAAAAAAAATACAGACTGAAACAGGTACAGTACAGGGAAATGTACTGACTGTTGAGGGAGTAGGGAAGTGGTAGAAAATCTTGCTCCCTGCTAGCTCAGTAGGTAAATATCACACCCATGGTGGTAAACAGCTATCTGGGCCAGTTGCTCCTGATACCTGGTCAATGCCCAGATAAACAGGACAGCAATAGGGCTGCTATAATTGGCCTCAGTACCCCTTGGCTAGGGTCAGGAAAATTTAGCCAGGGTCCTGCTCATGATCACTATCCAGTTAACCCTGCTGGACAATAAAGCTGTGGGTGCTTTTTTAATTCATTTGTGGGATGTGAGCGTCACTGGCAAGGCCAGCGTTTATTGCCCATCCCTAAATGCCCTTGAGAAGGTGGTTGTGAGCCTCTTTCTTGAACTGCTGCAGTTCGTGTGGTGTAGGCACACCCACAGTGCTGTTAGGAAGGGAGTTCCACGGTTTTGACCCAGCAACAGTGAAGGAAGAGTGATATATTCCAAGTCAGGATGGTTTGTGACTTAGAGGGGAACTTGCTGGTGGTGGTGTTAGGAGAGGACAAGATAGGGCTCAGGTCTGATGTCCTACATAGTCGAACAGGCCGCGGACACTCACTGTCTGTGAAGATTGAACACTCAGGTGAGGTAGTGAGGGTGACCAGTTGCTCTGGAGACTGTACCACAGTGAAGGTCAGGAGAGAAGAGGAGACAATGGAAACAAAATACATCCAGCGTCAGGTACATTTTTGTCTTATGCTCCTGGCATAACCCACCCCCTGATGTCGGGAGCACATATCAGGAATACAGGCACATGACTTTCCATCGAATCTTCTAATCTTCAGGGAGTTGGGCAGGAGGATGGCATGCAGGAAAGGAGGTAAGAAGTTAACAAGTCTTTTTTTTCTTTCTGCACTATTCAGAATGACAAGGATGACAGTCAGATCCAAATGGCAGGAGGAGATGTAGATCTGCCTGAGGAACTGGCAAAGATGGTGCAAGAGGATGAAGAGGAGGAAGAAGCCAGTGATTCATTTCTGGGGACCATCCAAAACATGGACTTTGACACCATCAAAATCAAGGCCCAGGAAACGTTCACTGAGATAAAACAGACGGCCGAGGAGAAATGTTCTGTGATGTAATGTTGGTTAAATCTGTGACCTATTGGAGCTCAGCTGGATAAGATTTCCCCATTATTATGATTGGTGTTACAATGTCTGTTCTCAAGAAACTGGAAACAATAGGGAAACAGGTTAACATTGTGTGATGCACTCTGCACATTTTAGTTGCTTATCCTCCAGAATTCAGGGCCATATATTTGGGGTGAGATCTCTAAGTCAATCTGCATCTCATGTGCCTGGACTTAGATAGGTAGTGTGGGTTCAAATGGGGAGGTACCAGGCAAGCAAAAACTCTGCCTATGTGCATTGCTTATTAGTTTGGTTTGGAGACCTTTAAGCATAATGTTGGGTTTCTGTGTGTGTCGAACACCCACATGACCTAAACAAAGCTCTTATTAATCTCTTCAAGCTGCCCTAACCTCAGGAGCACTCTATCCATACACAGCCCAAATTTGGAAGGCCTAACTCAAGAATTGTACAGCTGGGTGTTTTCTCACAGTCCCCTGGGTACAGTGTGAAAATCTCACACAGCCACCGTTACCTGTGACTGAAATCCGAGTGACAACACTGAAGATAATTGGTCAACACAGGTTTTGCTGAAGGGTTGGTTTTAAAATTTGGTATTCCAGTGTGTGGCTATTCTTCCTGCAGCTGCCTACACTGTGCTTGTCGACCATGGAGGGCAGCTTGGCTGAGCCTGATCCCGTTCCCAGCCAATGTTCACACACTTCCCAATGGAGGTGGGGTGGGGGCATCCCTGGATTTCAGTCAGGTCAGGTACCTTCTAGTCCATGGGTGCTGCAGCCAATTGCAGCACAGCTAATTGCTGCCCCTACCTCAACACAGACTCGAGCTGGACCTACTCACTTGTTTGATTCAGTCTGGCAACAGGGGATGCTTTGACCACATGACCTCCTCCCTGTATCCTCAAGTGCTGAAATGCAGACTTGTCACACCATCCCCTATTCTAATTCATTCTTTCTCAGGACCTCAAAACAGTGGAACCTCCCTCAGTCTTTCCTTCCTTCTACAATTCACAGCTTTTTAAACCCCTAGCTACCTAACCACTACTTCCTGATTTACCTCACCTTCTCAACCATGACTGTGTCCTGCGCTGTGGGCCATAGCCTTCACCTGGGTTTCTTATTAAAGCATCGGGGCTTTGAGTCTGCCCTTCTTCATCTCATCAAAACAATACAGCAATAGACAATCAAAAGGATTAAAAATAAGAAAGGAGCAGGTTTGTTTTGAAAAGGAAATCTCAAGCTGTCTTACTAATGTCTTTTTACACAAACCCAAGTTACTGCTTCTTTGGTTGTTTATAAAATATTGAATCCTATGCTTTCAGATGAGGAAAAACAAACAGATCTTCCCTTGCTCAGTAAAGGGGAATCTTTCCATGCCAGTGGCTAGACCTGTGCTGGGTTCAGTTTCAGCCCAAACCCAGAGGGTAAAGGTCACTAGTCAGCTGGCTCTCTGGATCCTCCTAGGAATGACTTTGAGCTCCCTCAGTCCAGCACGGGGCCACAACACAAAACTATGTTATTCAGTGGGCTCAGGGCATCGGGAGCAGGGCAGTGAGACTGGATTGGAGACAATAGAGTTGTGCCAATGGGAGAGGCATCGGAGCAGCAAGGTTAGGGCAAAGGAATCAGAATAGTGGAATCAGGGCAGTGGGAGCGAGACACCAGGGTCCAGGCAGGGTCCTGAAAGCCCTCCCTGACCCTCCATAGGTCGCAAGCACATCTGGAAGGCTCTGGGTGTGCGAAGTTTTCCAGCATCGTCGTACCTTCCCTTAGCACAAAGACATAAAGGTGGCGAAGATATTATCCAAGTTATGTCAAAGTGATTAATGGACAGAGTTTCCACTGTTAAACTTCACACACTGAACTCAGGTGAATATCCAGTATGTGATTCTGGAGAACAATTGTGGTATAAACAGACATTACTTACCTTCAGCAATTTTGCACATTTTGATTTTTGGTTTCACTTTGAATTGTTCTCTACTTTCTATTGTGAATGTAGAATAAATAAACAACGTTAGTTCAGCTCTGAATTTTGCTTTTATGTATTTTCATTTCTAGTAAACAACTTGATGCAGTCATTGTCACATCCATGACTCCAGCAGGATGAGGTAGTTACAGAGTAACGCTCCCTCTCAATATCCTACCAAACACTTGGGTGGCACAGTGGCACAGCGGTTAGCACCACAGGTTCACAACTCCAGCGACCTGGGTTCGGTTCTGGGTACTACCTGTGCAGAGTTTGCAAGTTCTCCCTGTGACTGTGTGAGTTTTTGCCGGGTACTCCAGTTTCCTCCCACAGCCAAAGACTTGCAGGTTGATAGGTAAATTGGCCATTGTAAATTGTCCCTAGTGTAGGAAGAATGGTAGGGAATATGGGATTAATGTAGGATTAGTATAAATGGGTGGTTGTTGGTCAGCACAGACTCAGTGGGCTGAAGAGCCTGTTTCAGTGCTGTATCTCTCTATGACTCTACTACCAGGGCAGGTAAAGTATGGGTTAGATGCAGTGTAAAACTCTCAACACTGCCTGTGGAACACTTGCAGGGAAGGTATGGTATGGGTTAGGTACAAAGTAAAGCTCCCTCTACACTCTGCAAACAACCACAGGGCAGGGTGATGCAATGGAGAGCTCCTTCAACATATTCCCTGAGTATTTCATCCATTAAAATCACTTCAAACCCTAATAACTACATGGCAGGAAAGGAGCCTGTTTCTCACCCTCTCACATCTCTTCCTATCAGACTGACTGATTGTCTTTCAGAACATTAAACACTGCCGCCCCACTGCAATCATAAAGTATGTCACCCTACAGTGTCCCCACTTTGTTTGCAGTCACCCTGAGTTGATGGTCTTCCCAGTTACTGGCTCTCAATTTGCAGGCTGCCTACAGACCTGTAATGGATATGGTAGCCCTCTTCACTGACAGGCAGCTGGGCCTGTCCACAGGAAGATGAAGCTGGGGGGGGGGTGCTTAGAGAATTGCAGAAGCTTCTGATGAAATAAAAGTATGTTAAGTAAAAGTGTTTACAGTAGTTTGGATATGTTTACGCTATAGCAAAAAACCTTCCAGGTTTGACAGTTAAAAACCTTGACCACATCAAGCTCTGCATTCTTTACTTTCCATTGACTGGATTTCAATCAATGAAAACTCAATATCATTTATCTAACCCTATGCTAATGCGGTGAGATGGAGAGGGGTGAGGAGAGAGTCAGGTGGAGCATAAACACCTGCATGGACTGTTTAGCCGAATAGCCTATTTCTGTGCTGTAAATTCAAAGTAGATGGACTTTGGGAACCTGGATCTCAAATATTGAAAATAGAGAAGTTAAAGTTGAGTGAGGAAAGAGTTAGAAACGATGGGTTCGATAGAAAAAAAGATTAAGGTAAAAAATAGCAGATGGAATAACAGGATGAAGACAATTAATGAGTTTACAATTTTTAATGAAAAATTGTGTTTATTTTGATAGTTAATTATTAATAAATCTATTCCTGATGTTTGAGGAGATTTATTACTACAATATTAAGTGTAATAGTGTGTAAACTGAAAATAAGTAAACTGGGCCCACACAGCAGTCTAAGGGTTAATCTGGTTGCTTTATTAGAAGTACAATTATATTTATCATTTAACAAATATTAAAAACGTAATTTTTTTGCCACTTAGTAATAGAGTCTTCTAAGAGTCAGAATTAGAAGCACTAAAAAAATTCTCTTGTAATCTTGTTAGATTTTACATTTTGGATCAGAAATATTCCTCCATGCTCCAGAGGTTAGGAAATTGAATAGAATATAACAAGATTACATGAAATTATTAGGGATCTTGGATAGGATTACAGGGCTGAAATTTAATTTGAGGCTGGGGGTCTCGTGATGTCAAAAACCACAAGAACAAAGTTTAAATCATGCATTTATAAACTTATAAAAGACTTGTGCGGTGCATGTGTTCATGAGTGCGTATGTCTCTGCACACTTGCTTGTGTATGTGTGTCTGTGTACACATGCGAGTGTGCGTGTTTGTTTGTGTGTGTGTGTCTGTATGTGTGCGTATCTGCATCTCTGCATGTGCATGTGTCTGTGTATATGTGTCTTTCACAGTCTAGATGTCACATGCCAACTATTGTACTTCATAAACATCAGTTACAGCTATAAAAAAAGGAAAGGCAGTCATTTTATACTTTTTTCTCTGATCTTAGGGTAGAACCAAGGATTTAGAACAAACTATCAATCTATAGGAAAACAATCTTCTAATAGATCCCCTGACAAGGAATTTGCCTCTAATTAACCTCAGGATGTATTTACAGCAATTACACCTGTGTCCTCAAAAAGACTGTGCTGGGTTACATCGGCCAAGGTTGGTGATTAATATTTCCCAACAGATAGCTCCACCTTAACAGCAGAATGATATGTTATGCATTACATGCTGTAAACTCCCACAATGCATTATCCATCAGCATCACCATGAGACACTTGTTAAGGTTATCATACATCTGTGTGTTATAAATATTTGCTCTTGTTTAATGACATGTACCAGACAGGAATAACAGATTGTTAGAGAACAGTCCATGGTATCAGACTTTGGGCCATGTGGTGCGATGTCACAACATTTTAGGTCACATGAGATTCTTTTTCCCTTTCAACCTCTTCCCTTCTTCTCCAGAAGGTGCAGTTCATGTTGGGAACAGGCTGTTCATCCAAGAGTCGTTCTTCATTTGTGAGCCCGAACAATGAGTTTCAATGTGATGTTTGATTATGGACAGTCTCGCAGCTGGCCCTGTGCTGGCCTCCCAGCTGATGTCTACCAGCGTACGTTCATGGTAGGGTCATTAGACAGTGACCAGGACATGAGTTTCAGCCTCACCTACACTAAGGTCACTCAGGCCAAATATTCTGAGAGACACTCAGATTCACATACACATGCTTATGTTAGAGAAACTTCCAAGCCTGTTTGTGAAGAAGACACTGAACCTAGGTGTATACGCATACACCTACACACTTTTTGTCACTCACACAGACATATACTCACAGACACACATTCTCTATCACTCACACTGTCAGATTTTTCTGCTCTGTACTAGCAGGAGGCAGCTGTGTGTGAGATGCCCCTCTCTGTCCTTGCTGGCCTTTGTGTCCTTTGTGTCCGGTTACATTGGACAAGGTTGATGATTAATATTTACCAACTGATGGTTCTTTTGAGGGTTGAGCTTTTTCCAAGTTAACACCCCTGGAAATGAGAGACTAGGGTTTGAACCTCCAACCTTCATGACTCAGAGGCAAGAATACTATCACCTGAGTTAAGACTGACTCTCTGGATCTGTGCCAACCTGCCTCACTGAGTTAATGTGCTCTGCTCTAGTTAGTCCTGCAGTACAATCCCCTCATCAGCAGGATAATTCTACCTGTTTAGGTAGCAAGAAGTAGTCTGGCGCAAATAGGTTGTGCAGTTTAAGCTGATTAGGTTCCCGCTGAACACTTGGAGGGTCCCTTGTAGCCTTGGCTCTTGCCAACCTGCACCTAAGCCATGGACATAGATAAGTGTAGACAATGGGATGGAAATTGATATGTGCTGCACCTTTTTTGGAGGTGTAGAATGGGTAAAAAGCACACACATTTAGCAACAGGATGGTCAGCACTCAAACAATGCAGGCATTGATCCCATTGCTGAATTCGTGGGGCCCATGTTTTAGGTGACAACAGACAGAAGGTGCCTTGAATATGTTAATGAGGTGTTGAATGCCTGATGAAGGACACTTTCCAGAAACTGGGCTGCCCAGCCATGAGCCTACTCTACTTGAGTTTTCTAGATGTGGATGGAGCCTCTGTCAAAAAGGGAATGTGGAGCTGGGAGGAGCAGGAATTGTCCTTCTGGCTTCACAGGACATCTGACAGCCACTGACATCCGTCCGTGATGGACCCCTCTACCTCTGTCCTCCTTCACCTCCTGGGACTTGGCTGCGAGTCACTGCTGGTCCTATGTCCAACCCTGTAGAAAGGGTAAGCTAAGCCAGAGGCCCACTTCTCTGTTCAGGAGCGCGCTGAAGCACTGGCCCCAGACTAATTTTAAGCCCAGTGTGCTCAGTACAGACAAACAGAAACTCTGCAGATTCTCTGTAGATTTTTCAGTAGTCTAATTTCATGTGGGCACAGGTTTCCACAGGTCAAACACCAAGCTGACCAGTGAGCCTTGTCTCATTTTAAAATCCTTATACAGGGACTAAAAAGTGCAAACATAGTACTGAACAATCAGGACAAGGCGTAATTCCCCTTTAAAAATTATCTTCTGGCTTCTTTTATTCCTGTAATCCTTCCTGGGATTTCTTTCCTTGTCTAATAATCCAGATACAAGAAAAAATATAATCAGACTGCAAGACGACAATTGTGCAGTTTGCTGACGTGGTGTATTGGGTGGGAGGATTATTAGGGCATTGTTTGTGGCCTGTGATATTACATTTTGTGATGGATAAGCAGTTTAACCAAACTTGATCCACTTATAAAAAAAAGTTGATTGATTTTTTTTCAGACCCAATCTTTGGGGAAGGAGTCAAATGATACATTTCAAGGAGGAAAGGCTGTTCGTGATGTGGTGGATGTCAGTCCTGTTTCTGACTGTACTGTACTGCATGTACTGTCCCATGTACTGCATAGAGTCATGTTTCTGACTGACTCTATGCAGTACATGGGATATTAGAGATGTGTCTGACTGTCTTTCTGCATTGTGTGGGATATCAGAGACCCAGTCTTTGACTCTGTTTTGTATCTGAATGTGTTCCAGTGTGCTCTTACCAAACTGGAAGAACCTCTATTCCTAACAATAACTAATTTATGATATAAACTAAAAAAGAAAATGCTGGAAATAGGAAAGGTCACGGACCTGAAACATTAACTCTGTTTCTCACTCCACAGATGCTGCTTGACCTGCTGAGTATTTCTAGCATTTTCTGTTTTTATTTCAGATTTCCAGCATCTGCTGTATTTTGCTTTTGTATTAATTTATTATAATTTATTATGAATCATTATTGTTTAATTATAATACTGGCTTTTCTTTCAGCCAATCCTGGGGTAACACACTTCTTTTGTCACCGTAACTTCTGCTGTCAAAGCCATCCTAAAGCACCTTTTCCTTGCTGAGCTACATTAGCACCTGGTCTCCCAAATCTTTCATATTGGAAATTCAAACCCTCATGTTTAGTTTCCACCCTGGCATCACACTCCTATTTCCGTAAGCTCCTCCAACCTCTTCCTCACCAACACCCCTACCACCCACCTCTCCCACAGACTCTACACTTGTGAAAATCATAGAATCATAGAATGGTTACAGCACAGAAGGAGGCCATTTGGCCTATCATGTCTGTGCCAGCTCTCTGCAAGTTCAACTCACCTAGTTCCACCGCCTTTTCCCTGTAGCCCTGCAATTTTTTTCACTTCAGATAATTATCCAATTCTCTTTTGAAGGCCTCGATTGAATCTGCCTCCACCACACTCTCAGGCAACGCACTCCAGATGCTAACCATTAACTGCGTAAAAAGGTTTTTCCTCATGACACCGTTCTTTCTTTTGCCTTAAATCGATGTCCTCTAGTTCTGGATCCTTCCACCAATGAGAACAGTTTTCCCTATCTACACTGTCCAGAGCCCTCATGATTTTGAACACCTCAATCAAATCTCCTCTCAACTTTCTCTTCTGCAAGAACAGCCACAGGTTCTCCATTCCATCGCTGGGACCATTCTTGTGAATCTTTTCTGCACTCTCTCTAATGCCTTCACATCCTTCCTAAAGTGCGGTTCCCAGAACTGGACACAATGCTCCAATTGAGGCCAAACCAGTTTTGTACAGGTTTATCATAACTTCCTTATTTGCCTATATGCCCTATTTATAAAGCCCAGGATCCTGGAAACTTTATTAACTGCTCTCTCAACCTGCCCTGCCACCTTCAATGATTTGTGCACATATACCCCCATGTCCCACTGCTCCTGCATCCCCTTTAGGATTGTTTCCTTTGTCTTATATTGCTTCTCTTCATTCTCCTATCAAAATCATTCACTTCACACTTTGTTGCCTTAAATTTTATCTGCTACTTGTCTGCCCATTCAACCAGACTGACTATGTCCTCTTGAAGTTTATCACCATCCTCCTCACAGTTCACAATACTTGCAAGTTTTTTGTCATTTGCAAATTTTGAAATTGTGCCCTGTACACCCAAGTCTAGGTTATTAATATATATCAAGAAAAGAAAGGGCTTAACACTGACCCCTGGGGAACCCCAACATAAGTCTTCCTCCAGTCTGAAAAACGACCATTAACCGTGACTCTGTTTCCTGTCACTCAGCTAATTCCATATCCATGCTGCTACTGTCCCTTTTATTCCATGAGCTCACAAGCCTGTTATGTGGCGCTTTATCAAATGCCTTTTGAAAGTCCATGTACACCACATTAACAGCATTTCCCTCCTCCACCCTCTCTGTTACCTCATCAAAAAACTCAAGCAAGTTAATTAAATATGATTTGCTCTTAACAAATCTGTACTGGCTTTCCTTAATTAATCCACATTTGCCCAAGTGACTGTTAATTTTGTCCCAAATTATCATTTCTAAAAGCTTCCCCACCAATGAGGTTAAACTGTAGTTGCTGGGCTTATCTTTACACGCATTTGCAATTCTTCAGTCCTCTGGCATCACCACGTATCTAAGAAGGTTTGGAAAATTTGATCAGTGCCTCCACAATTTCCACCCTTACTTCCCTCAGTATCCTTGGATGCATCTCATCCAGTCCTCGTGACTTATCAACTTTAAGTACAGCCAGCCTATCTAATACTTCCTCTTTATCAATTTTAACCTATCAAGTATCTCAAATACCCTCCTCTTTCACTATGATTTGAGCAGTATTATTTTCCTTGATAAAGACAAATGCAATGCACTCATTTAGTACCTCAGCCATGCCCTCTGCCTTCATGCATAAATCGCCTTTTAGGTCCCTAATTGGTCCCACTCTTCTTTTATCACCCTTTTACTATTTACATGCTTATAGAAGACTTTTAGATTCCCTTTTATGTTAGCTGCCAGTCTCTTCTCATACTTTCCCTTTTCTTCTCTTATTTGTTTGTTCACGTCCCCTCTGAACCTATATTGAACCTTGTTTTCAATTTTATTACCCACCTGATATCAGTCACATGCACCCTTTATCTGCTTCATCTTACTGTCTAACTCTTTCGTCATCCAGGGAGCTCTGTATTTGTTAGCCCTATCTTTCTCCCTCGTGGCAAATGTACCTTGGCTGTTCCCAGACTATTTCCCCTTTAAAGGCAGCCCATTGTTCCATTACAGTTTTGCCTGCCAATATTTGATTCCAATTTATCTGGGCCAGATCCGCTCTCGCCCCTGTGAAGTTTGCCTTCAGCCAATTAATTATTCTTACTCTGGACTGTTCCTTGTCCTTTTCAATAGCCAATCTAAACCTTATGTTACTATGGTTGTTTGTTCATTTGTTCGTTTTTTGGTGTCATCTTCTTCCCAGAGGGTTGACTATCATGGATCTCCACCTCTGTCTGTCATGTGCTGCCCTTACACATTCTGCATAGGTTAATTGCATCCAGTCAATTATATCTGCCATCTATTTCTTCTCTGCTTCCCTCTCCTACATTTTCCATTGACCTTTACTTCCAATAATTGCCTCTGTCTACCTTCTGCTCTAATGATGTGACTGCGGTATTGTATCTTTCTCTCTTTGATGCTATACACTAATTTCCTCTTTTCTCCAGCTATTTCCAACATTTCCTCATTAGTCTTTCTGTCTGTGGAAGACATGCGGAACATCCTCTGATATGTCCACATCTCCAATGCTTCAGCTTATCAATGGTCTCATTATTTGTTGTCTCTGTCTCCAAGGCATATACCATAGATGACAAAATGAAACATCTTAGCATTCTTTTCCTAAGATTCAGGGTCAATTTCTTTGATGTTAACAAGTCCTTCATTCTGACAAAGCTGATCTTGGCTACCTCAGTTCTCTTTTGGATCTCACAATCAGATCTCCCATTATCTGTGATAACCTGCCCAAGGTATGTCAACCTTTTCACTTGTTCCAGGATTTGTCCATTTACTTCAATTTTCACTTCCGGGGTTAGATCTCTGCTTATCACCATTGTCTTGGTTTTCTTCACATTCATTCTTAATCCATATCCCACACTCCATTGTTCGCAATTTCCTGTAGGGCCTCATCTGACTGTGCAATCAGTGCATCTGCATCATCTGTATATCTCAAGTTGTTAATGTTCAACCCACCAATATTGTATGTAACCTGATAGATGTTCTACGTCTCTGAAGATAGTTTCAGTATACAGGTTGAACAGTTTTGGGAACATAACACAGCCCTGACGCATTCCACTTTTTGATTGGGAAACTGTCTGACAATCTGCTATCAACTTGTATCACTGCTGATTGCTTCCAATACAAATTCTGAATTATCCTTTTATCATTTCTGCCAATTTCTAGTTTGCTTAAGCACTCCATTATTTTCTGATGATAGACTATCAAATGCCTTCTTATAGTCTATAAAGTATATATACACATATAGCTTTCGATCACTACTCTCAAGTTAAATATGCCCTCCCTTGTTCCTTTCTTTGGTCTGAATCCTGACTATCATCTATCTCTGCTTCTATAGATTGGTCATTTCTTTCCAAAATAATTATTTAAAGCATTTTCATTACATGGCTCATGAGGCTTATTGTCCTGTGCTCTGAACACTCTAAGGCTTTTGGTTTCTTTGGGAGCTTAATGAACACTGACTGCATAAGATCCACAGGTATGAATCCTGTTCTGGAAATTTTAATGCAGAGGTATGTCGGTATCCCAATGTTAACATCATTCAGGGTTTTCAGGCATTCTGTTGGTATTTCATCGATCCCAGGTGCTTTCTCTGCTTTCATCTTTTTGATCACTGCATTGACTTCTGCCTCTATATCTCTAGTCCTTCTCTTCCCTCTGCTGACTAATGTACTCCATCCACCGTTTCTCTACCATTTCTTTTTCGAAGAGAAGGTCACTTTCCTTGCTCCTTATACAATGCTCTTATATTATGCTTTTTCTCCGGTTCCTTGCAATGGTCTTTATACCACCTTTCCTTGGCCACCCTACATGCTTTTCTTATATGCCTTTCTATTTTGTCATTTTTTCTTCATTGTTCTTATTGTCTCCTTTTCTCCATCATACCTAGTATTTCATTAGTCATCCACTCTTGATGTTTCCTCCTCTCTTTCTTAGGGAGCGTCTCAGTTACTGTGCATTTCATGCTCTGTTTCAACCTTTCCCAAAGCCTTTCTGTTGTTTCCTCCTCACTAAGATCTTGCACTGTCCCTTCCTGAAGTAAAGCTTCATACTTGATAGTAACCACCACAGCATACTTCTTCATCACATCTTCCTCTCTAAGTCTGACTAAGTTGGCTTGATCTTTCATGGGATTCCTTTTTGGCATTTTCAGCCTGATTTTCATCTTCATTGCAAGCAGGCAGTGATCTGAATTGATATCTGCACCTAGCTAAATGATTGATGCTCTTCTTGTATCTTTCACTGATTATCAAAAGATCTATTTGATTTCTGTGCACATCTCCTGGACTCTTCCAGGTGTACAGCCTTCTTGGATGTTGTTTGAAGAGTGTATTCAAAATGACCAAGTTGTTTTCCTCACAGAACTGTATCAGGTGTTCACCTCTGCTTTTCTTCATTCCTAGCCCATAAGCTCCTACCACATTTCCACGCTTCTCTCTGCCAACTTTTGCATTCAAATCGCGCATGACTATCAGGATGTCTTCACTCTTCACATGCTTCAATGCTTTTTGCACTTCCTTATAGAATGCTTCCACTTCTTCGTAACTGTGAAACTGTGGGCCCACACAGTTGTAAACACACAATGTTCATTGGTTTCCCTTTAAATTTTGCCATAATCACACTGATATTGGCCAATACCTCTGCATTGTTCTTGCTACCTTCTTTGTCATCATTATTCCAACTCCATTCTTATATTCTCTACTACCTCAGAAGATACCTCACCTGCTTCCATTTGTCTATTTTCCCAGATTCGGTCCATCTAAATTCTGCCAATCCTAAAATGTCGATGTTGAGTCTTAACATCTTGTTCATGTAGTTTTCTATTTTACCACTCTGGTAGAATGTCCTCACATTCCATGTTCCGATTTTCAAGAGTTCTTGTCTGAGTTTGAGAGCAGCATCATCAGATGGTAGCCTTTCTTCCTAGTTTGGACTGCCCTCATCATTCACCTGGCTGTTCCTACTTTCTAGCAAGTCCTCTTCTTCCCTGTTCCTCTTTACGGTAGACATCTCCACACAGGGCCGAGGTCTGCCTACATCACTCCCACTGTTTAAACTAGATCCCATGACTAACTGTGGTTGAATACTTGGTGAGCACCCTCACACTTCCAAGGTGACTGGCCATTTGTCCTTAAATGCCATGACGCTGCCCTAGATGTGTCACACATTTTGCTGTTGCATCTTCTGAGCCATTGACTCTGAGTAGTGAGTTCTCCTGTCTCAGCCGCCAGTTCAGGCTTTGTGCACTTGTAAAGGGTAATGCCCCTTCTCCAGCATCTTGTGAAGTTGCTGCTCCCCCTCACTTAGTCTAGCTCGCCAGCTGAGGTAAAGTCCTAGGGTGTGCCCACTGGTGTGCACTACCAGCTCCTTGGAGGTATAAGTAAGAGTTGCATAGCAGTGGGAGACCAGTGATTCTTGTCCATATCCATGCTATCATGGATATGCAGCTAACAAGGGTACAAAGGGACTACTCCTCACATACTACACCCTACATCTCATATTACACCTTACATACTATGATCACTGTCCCCTAAATGTTCCCCGATGACACTTGATCCACTTGACCCACCTCATTCCCCAGAACCAGATCCAGCAATGCCTCCTTCCTCATTGGACTGCAAACATACTGATATAGAAAATTCTCCTGAACACTCTAGGGTGGCACAGTGGCGCAGTAGTTAGCACCGCAGCCTCACAACTCAGCGACCCGGGTTCAATTCTGGGTACTGCCTGTGTGGAGTTTGCAAGTTCTCCCTGTGTCTGTGTGGGTTTCCTCCGGGTGCTCCGGTTTCCTCCCACAAGCCAAAGACTTGCAGGTTGATAGGTAAATTGGCCATTAGCAATTGCCCCTAGTATAGGTAGGTGGTAGAGGAATATAGGGACAGGTGGGGATATGTGGTAGGAATATGGAATTAGTGTGGGATTAGTATAGATGGGTGGTTGATGGTCGGCACAGACTCGGTGGGCTGAAGGGCCTGTTTCAGTGCTGTATCTCTAAACTAAACTAAACTCTTGCCCTTCTCTGCCCTTTACACTATGACTATCCCAGTCTATATTAGGATAATTAAAGTCCCCTATTATAACTACTCTATAATTCTTGCATCTCCCTGTAATTTCCTTGCAAATTTGTTCCTCCATATCTTTCCCATTAATCGATGGCCTGTAGAATACAACCAGCAATATAACGGTACCTCTTTTTTCTTAGCTCGAATCAAATCAATTCTGTCCTTGACCCCTCTGGGATATCCTCTCTCTCCAGCACTGTAATGTTCTCCTTAATCAATACTCCTCCTTTCTTTCCTTCCCTATCTTTCCTGAACGTCTTGTATCAGAGATATTTAGTACCTAGTCCTGCCAATTTCCCCCCTTTCTTCACCCACAAACAGTGGCCATGCTTTCATCCAATTTCAGCCCACACTCTGGAATTTCCTCCCTAAACCCCTCTCACTCCCTTGCTACCTTTAAGACCTTCCTTAAAATGGACCAACTTCATGATTGCCCCTCCTAATATCTCTTCTGGTTTTGCTTACGCACCTGTGAAGCACCTTGGGACATTTTCCTACGTTAAAGTCATTATAGGCAAGAGAGTGAATGGGTTCAGAGGGAGGGAACGAGTTCAGAGAGAGGGAACGGGTGGATTTAGGAAAGAATGAGTTAGAATAGGAAATGGTACAATGAGTCAGGATTATAACATGTTGAAGATATAAGGGGAGGGAGCACATGTGGGATGGAGTATTTGGAGCTAATATGAACCCAGGGGAGGAATATTCAGAGGAACACTGGCCATTAACAAGATATGAAAGGTTACAATGGGGAGAGATGGACGCAGGCATGAGGAGATCAGATGGAATGCTTTTACATTACAGTTAAAATCAAAATCCAATTAATTCAGTTGCTCTCCTTTTTGATTGCCAACAGCCCCTGAAGAAAATGGTGCTGCTCCCATAACCATCAGCAATACCCCAGCTTCCGGGCAGGTATTGTAAGCAGCAGACTACAAACTGAGGTTAACAAGGGAAATGTAGAACAATTCTTTTAAGTGGTTAGCACCGCAGCCTCACAGCTCCAGTGACCCGGGTTCAATTCTGGGTACTGCCTGTGTGGCGTTTGCAAGTTCTCCCTGTGACCACGTGGATTTTCGCCGGGTGCTCCGGTTTCCTCCCACATGCCAAAGACTTGCAGGTTGATAGGTAAATTGGCCATTAGCAATTGCCCCTCGTGTAGGTAGGTGGTAGGGAAATATAGGGACAGATGGGGATGTGGTAGGAATATGGGATTAGTGTAGCATTAGTAAATGGAATGCAGTACCTGTGGAAGAGCCTGTCACTCTAGAATTGGCTTTTATAGCCACTCCAGGTGCTGCTCCACAAACCACTGACCACCTCCAGGCTCTTACCCATTGTCTCTCGAGATAAGGAGGCCAAAGAAGTATAAATGGGTGGTTGATGGTCGGCACAGACTCGGTGGACCGAAGGGCCTGTTTCAGTGCTGTATCTCTAAACTAAACTAAGGAGGGGCAGTATCAAAATTAATCATTCCTCAATGTTCACAATTTCAATTGATTTTATAACATTTGCAATTTTCATTTAATTGTTTCTCAACCACAAACAAAAGAACATTTATAAATTGAATCCTGAGCATCAATGAATCAGTGAATTATCCCCAGGATCTGCTAAATAAGCCCAGGGTCTGCTAAGTGAGCTGAACTCAGCTGAAGGCTACAGTATGGCGAACTCTAACCGGCCTTGGCATCCCTAGGCTAGGGGAGGAAGACTCAGCTCAGGGCTCCTGAGCATGTTGGAAAGTGACTACAAGTTTGTATATCAAATGAACTTTACAGAGAGCTCTTCTGGAGTTGATGGGTCGAATGGCCTCCTTCTGCACCGTAATGACTGACTCTAAGACCAATTTTGAGGAGGGGGTAGAGTTGTGGCTGTGATGCCTCTCCCTGTCGAATAACTTGGCAGCACTCTCACATGAAGAATGGCCAATTGGGAAGATACCTGGAAAAGGCTGACACCCCTGCACAAGTCAACACCCTCAGGAGAGGAGGGTAGGAAATTGCAGTAGTTCTTCATTTTATTCTGCATCTCTCAATCGGACTTGAAGTGAACCAAAAAACATTAAGTCCTGAGAGTATTCACGTGGCTATAGTGAGCTGACGCAGCTCCTTTAAGTGTTAGCAGATTTTACAGTTAATAGGATCACTGCAGCTTATGTTGTCATCTGATAAAAGTAAGCGGATTGACATGTACGTTGTTCCTTCTTAACCAATTTGCCTTCAATTAGTGTAATTAAGAAACTAGCAAAGCGGTATTGTATTAATATAGTAAAGTGATGAAACTATTAAATCCCCTCTGCAGGGACAAATCAATTTGCCACTCGCCCCGCTGAAAACTAAAATGCAATTATACTAATTTATTAAGTGAATGCTTGAGTTAAGGAGGTTAGATATCATTCATGGGCTGTGCTGTGTCATTGCTGCAACATTTCAATGGAAACAACTTGGGTTTACCAGCATTGATTATCAGTAGTAAGACATCGTATTCTCTGTACACCAGATTCAACCGGGAAGTCCAAATCTTCCCTCTTCTACCCAATTTTCTCCTTCCCTCTCCTGAGGACGCTGATTTGTGCTCGAATACAGATCCACCTGTGCCAGTGCCTCCCTCAAGTGACCTATTCTTCATGCGTAAGCCGAGACACTGAATGTTTGGCGACTATTCGATCAGAGAATATCGCAGTTTTCATCCAGTGTCCAAACATGCACATTTCAGCCCTCCAGCAGGGTCTGTTGATAGTGATAAAGAGGAAGGAAATCTCCCTTCCTTAGCCCGGGGTCTTTGAGGTCATTGTTCTTCTGTTGCCTCTGGGTTATCTCCATCTGTCAAATATATATTTCAATGATTAAAATATTAAATTAAATGATCTGGAATGTACAGCCTGAGGATGATAGAAGCACATTCAATAATGACTTTGCAAGGGATATATACTTGAACAGGAAAAAAGTGCAGGGAGTGGCTCCAATTGGATAGTTCCTTCAAAACAGCGTGATGGGCCAAATGGCCTCCTTCTAATATAAAAGCAAAATACGGCAGCTGCTGGAAATCTGAAATAAAAACAAGAAATGCTGGAAATACTCAGCAGGTCTGGCAGCATTTGTGGAGAGAGAAGCAGAGTTAACATTTCAGGTCAGTGACTCTTCTTCAGAACTGACAAATATTAGAAATGTAGAAGATTTTAAACAAATAAAGTGGGGATGGGGCAAGAGATAACCAAAGAGAAGGTGTTGATCGGACAAGGTCACTGAGAATAACTGATCAGAACGTCATGGAGCAAAGGCAAACGGTATGTTAATGGTGTGCTGAAAGACAAAGTGTTAGTGCAGAGAGGGTGTTAATTGACAAATAAATGAACAGCCTGGCCCCAAGCACAAACATGAAAAAAAACAGTGGGTAGGCACAGTAGAAACAAACTAAACAAACTAAAATAAAATAAATACATAAAAAATTTAAAAAATAACTAAAAGTAAAAATAAAAAGGGGGGCCGTCATGCTCTGAAATTATTGAATTCAATGTTCAGTCCAGCAATCTATAGCATGCCTAATCGGTAAATGAGGTTCTGTTCCTCGAGCTGGCATTGATGTTCACTCGAACACTGCAGCAATCCCAGGACAGAGATGTGAGCATGAGAACGGGGGGTGGGGGTTGTTGAAATAGCCAGCAATTGGAAGCTCAGGGTCATTCTTTCGAACTGAGCGGAGGTGTTTCGCAAAGCAGCCACCCAATCTGCATTTGGTCTCCCCAGCGTGAAGGAGACCACATTGTGAGCAGCGAATATAGTTTACTAAATTGAAAGAAGTACAAATAAATCGCTGCTTCACCTGAAAGGAGTGTTTGGGGCCTTGGATAGTGAGGAGAGAGGAGGTAAATGGGCAGGTATTTCACCTCTTGCGATTGCAGGGGAAGGTGCCGTGGAAAGTGGACGAGGTGGTGGGGGTAATGGAGGAGTGACCACGGTGTCGCGGAGGGAACAATCCCTTTGGAATGCTGACAGGGAAGGGAAAGATGCATTTAGTAGTGGCATCACACTGGATGTGGTGGAAATAGCGGAGGATGATCCTTTGGATCTGGAGGCTGGTGGGTTGGAAAGTGAGGACAAGGGGAACCCTGTCGCAGTTCTGGGAGGGAGGGGAAGGGGTGAGGGTATAGGTGTGGGAAATGGGCCGGACACAGTTGCGGGCCCTGTCAACCACAGTGGGTGGGCGGGGGTGGGGGGGGGAATCCTCAGTTGAGGAAAAAGGAAGACATATCAGAAGCACTATTGTGGAATGTAGCATCATCAGAGCCGATGCATCGGAGACGGAGAAACTGGGAGAATGGAATGGAATCCTTACAGGAGGCAGGGTGTTAAGAAGTGTAGTCGAGGTAGCTGTGGGAGTTGGTGGGCTTACAATGAATTTTGGTAGACAGCCTATCCCCAGAGATGGAGATGGCCTCCTTCTAAACTGAAAACTTAGGGTTGTGATTTACAACATGCCACAAACGTCATTACTGATCCCTGAACAGTGCAACATTCTGAGCAATTTTGCAGCAGAACTCTCGGTGACGGTGAAAATTGCCAGTTTCTAAGCAGACCTGGTGACAGCAAATTATTTGCCCAACTAACGAGTAAGTGGACAAAGCCAGGAGTGAGGCACTGAACCAAACAGGTCATCAGGCCCCAGGTTTGATTTCCAGTCTACCCAGGATTAGTAGTGGGCAGCGGGAGGGGCAACAATTGGCCTCAGCATCCCCAGGGCTAGGAATTGGGACAAATTAGCTCCAGGAGCAAAACCCTTGTCCACTTTAACATCAATGGAAAAGCTGCAGAATCCCGGTGATTTTGTTGTTTTTTTGTTCTGGGGTATGTGCAAAGTTATAGTGGATGAACGGGAAACCTCCGTCCCACCCAGTCCCCAAAGAAATTCACCCCTAGGTCTTGATCCAGTGTAAGAATAAACATCAGACTGGGATAGAAACAGGCTAAGCTGTGATGCCCTTATGGCCAAATAGCTGGTGGCACCCAAAGTGCAGGCTCCCTGATGAAGAATGAGGCACTTAGGTGACATGTCAGTGTGGCTGGTACCTCAGCACCAGCCAGCATTTGGAGAAAGAGAGACCAAAATTAAGCTGAATTATTAAACACTTCTGCCCGATCTACTGTATTTGTAATATGTGATTTGCTTTGCTTTGTGTGGCTATTGTTTCAGAGTTGTGCTCTCTTAATAAGTACAATCCTTTCAACATCCCTGACATGTTGTTACTTGTCATGTTAATGATTTGGAAACTGTTCGAGTTGAACTTCATTAAGAGAGTGTCATCTGCTTATTGAACCCTCTCACCTCTGACCTTGACCTCTGCCTCTGTCACAATCTTTATTTTATCAATGCTACCACAGTCAAGGGTTCCCTACAATTTCCCTTCCTTTCCGTTGCTAAGCTCCAAAATCCCTGTCCAGTACGCTCTTCCTCCTTTCTACATCGACACTTTGTTGAGATCAAAACTTCTCACAAAAAGATCAGGTTAACTTTGAGTGATAGTGGACAGTGTTAAATGGGCTATAGTGAACCAACTAGCTATTAATGTAAAACGAGCTGCCCATTGGCTATCACCCACTGTGCACAATCACACAAAGTCAAAATCTACCTACTCTAACCCGAACGTGTTCTTTCCCTGTTCCTTGAAACTACAGAACAGCCCCATCCCCTCACCTCAGGTTGAAACCCCTTTGCTACACTAGGTAATTGACTTAAGGTGATTGGCAAAAGAAGCAACAGCGTCATGAGGAAAAACCTTTTTACGCAGCAAGTGGTTAGGATCTGGAATGCACAGCCTGAGAGTGTGGTGGAGACAGATTCAATCCAGGCATTCAAAAGAGAACTGGATAATTATCCGAAGGGAAAAACCTAGCAAGGCGACAGGGAAAAAGCAGGGGAGTGGAGTGGGACTAAATGAATTGCTCTTGCAGAAAGCCAGCATAGGCACCTAGGGCCAAATGGCTTCCTTCTGTACTGTAATCATTCTATGTTCAAAATGTTAAACGCCATGAAAATACAGTTCGATTTGAACACATCTGCATGAGCTAAATGAGAGTGCAAACCTATTAACAACAGCGATGCTCATTTTCCTTAAGCGTAACTGTAATTGAAGAATCCAATTGTTTCAGATTGTATTAAATAGAGATGTGAGTTTTTATCAATTAACCTGGACAGAACATTTGTTTGATATTAACCTATTTGCAATGTATTTAAATAGTGAATCGAGTTCCACACAGGAGACAAAGTCACATCAATGCAGTCTGTTTATATATAGATTTGAATTAACATTCATTAACCTACACATATGCAGATTCCGTCCATTGATCAGATGTGCTGTTTGCTGGGGTTATTTATGTTTTCGATTCGGTTGCTTTAACTGGGAAACCCCCTTGTTTCGGCTCTTAAAACCTGAGATTATTGTCATGTGAATTTGCAGAGCGGAGAGAAACTGAAGTTCGGAACCTGCAATCCTCTCTGAAAGAAAAAAAAAGATACAGACTCACAGCATGCCCGCCTTCTATCCGTCCCCAGTAATGAGGGGATTAGAAGGAGTCTCTCCACAGACCCCGGCAGCTCTCATTGTCTCCGGTACAATTGTTTTAAAGAGACCGCGTCCCTTCGTCTGACCTATTTTATACAAAAACTCCAATACATTTACAGCGTTCGTCATATTCTATCAGCCTTCAAAAACTTCACAATTACTTAACTTCCTTTATGGAGTCTCACTCTCCCACACACTGTCACAATTCCAACATATTACCAGCCCTGGAACTGAGGCCAATCCCAACAGAAAGCGGCCTGTTAGAACTAAATACTTAATTATATACTTAATCTCTTATTAATTTCACCTTCAAATTAATTGCAAACCCGACTTTGTACTCACAATAATGTAACTATTATTGCTGAAAGGATTTTAAATACAGTAACATCATACAAAAATAGAACACAATATAACACATTCAGAGCAAATAATTCAAACTAGTTGATGACTTTGAATTATTATTTTTTCTTTAATTTTAAAAAATTCCACCTGCCTCCACAGATCGGTTGAGTTGTAATATGGGGCGAGAGTTAACTGTCGACAGCTGGGAAAGGGAATTTAATTTGGAATAGCAATCCTGACAGAAAGCAGCAAATTAATTTGTGTATAAGGAAAATGCATTTTTAATTTGTTGGATTTCCTCTTTTTTATTCATTTGTGCGATGTGAGTGTCACTGGCAAGGCCAACATTTATTGCCCATCCCGAATTGCCCTTGAGAAGGTGCAAGTTTGTGTGGTGTTGGTAGATCCACAGTGCTGTCAGGAAGGGAATTCCAGGATTTTGACCCAGTCCAAGTCAGGATGGTGTGTAACTTGGAGGGGAACTTGCAGGTGTTGCCATGTGTCTGCTGCCCTTGTTCGCTTAAATGCTAGAAGTTGCGGGTTTGGAAGGTGCTCTTTTCAAAGAATATTTTCAAGACCGATCTGTGTCCAAATAGGAAACCCAGCTACTTGTTATTCGCCCGTTCGACTTAATCTGGAAAGTTTGGAGCAGAGGATAGACAGCAGTCGATAACATAGAGCGGCTCATTCTGGTTGCTGAGAGACTCATTTTAAGCGTGAGATGTTATCAGTTTAATTTTATATCTTAACGCACATCCCAAGAGGTTCAGCTTATACGGATTTTAGCAGCTTTTAATGCACCGTCGTGCATTGCACAGAGAAAGCATAAATGAACTTTAACTGTGGATGAAAGGCACCTGTTTTAACTGGTGTGTTGGTGTGGGGGAGGGGGAGTATTTTACCCCGTGTGTTAGTGTGGGGGGGGGGTACTTTACCTCGTGTGCTAGTGTGGGGGAGGGGGGGTACTTTACCCCATGTGTTAGTGTGGGGGAGGGGGGGTACTTTACCCCGTGTGTTAGTGTGGGGGAGGGGGGGTCTTTTACCCGGTGTGTAAGTGTGCGGGAGGGGGGGTATTTTACCTGGTGAGTTAGTGTGGGGGAGGGGGGGGGTATTTAACCCCATGTGTTAGTGTGGGGGAGGGGGGGGGTATTTAACCCCATGTGTTAGTGTGGGGGAGGGGGGGAATTATACCCGGTGTGTTAGTGTGGGGGAGGGGGGTATTTTACCCGGTGTGTTAGTGTGGGGGAGGGGGGTATTTTACCCGGTGTGTTATGTGGGGGAGGGGGTATTTTACTCAGTGTGTTCGTGTGGGGGAGGGGGTGTATTTAACCCGGTGTGTTAGTGTGGGGGAGAGGATGTATTTTACCCGGTGTTCGTGTGGGGGAGGGGGTATTTTACCCGATGTGTTAGTGTGGGGGAGGGGGTATTTTACTCGGTGTGTTAGTGTGGGGGAGGGGGTTATTTTATCCGGTGTATTAGTGTGGGGGAGGGGGGTATTTTACCCGATGTGTTAGTGTGGGGGAGGGGGTATTTTACTCGGTGTGTTAGTGTGGGGGAGGGGGTTATTTTATCCGGTGTATTAGTGTGGGGGAGGGGATGTATTTTACTCGGTGTGTTAGTGTGGGGGAGGGGGTTATTTTATCCGGTGTATTAGTGTGGGGGAGGGGATGTATTTTACCCTGTGTGTTAGTGTGGGGGAGGGGGGTATTTTACCCGGTGTGTTAGTTTGTGGGAGGGGGCTATTTTGCCCGGTGTGTTAGTGTGGGGGAGGGGATGTATTTTACCCGGTGTGTTATTGTTGGGGAGAGGTTTGTTACCCAGTGTGTTAGTGTGGGGGAGGGGGGGGGGTATTTTACTCGGTGTGTTAGTGTGGGGAGGGGGGGTATTGTACCCGGTGTGTTAGTGTGGGGGAGGGGGGGTATTTTACTCGGTGTGTTAGTGTGGGTGAGGGGATGTATTTTACCCGGCGTGTTAGTGTGGGGGAGGGGGGTATTTTGCTCGGTGTGTTAGTGTGGGGGAGTGGATGTATTTTACCCGGTGTATTAGTGTGGGGGAGGGGGGTATTTTACCCGGTGTGTTAGTGTTGGGGAGGGGGGTATTTTACCCGGTGTGTTAGTGTGGGGGAGGGGGGTATTTTACTCAGTCTGTTAGTGTGGGTGAGCGGGGGCTATTTTACCCGGTGTGTTATGTGGGGGAGGGGAGGGGGTATTTTACCCGGTGTGTTAGTGTGGGGGAGGGGGGGTATTTTACCCGGTGTGTTAGTGTGGGGGAGGGGGGGTATTTTACCCGGTGTGTTAGTGTGGGGGAGGGGGGGTATTTTACTCAGTGTACTAGTGTGGGGGAGAGGGGGTATTTTACTCGGTGTGTTAGTGTGGGTGAGGGGATGTATTTTACCCGGTGTGTTAGTGTGGGGGAGGGGGAGTATTTTATCCTGTGTGTTTGTGTGGGGGAGGGGGATATTTTACCCGGTGTGTTAGTTTGTGGGAGGGGGCTATTTTGCCCGGTGTGTTAGTGTGGGGGAGGGTTTTTTTTTTACTCGGTGTTAGTGTGGGGGAGAGGTTTGTTACCCAGTGTGTTAGTGTGGGGGAGGGGGGGTGTTTTACTCAGTGTCTTAGTGTGGGAGAGGGGGTGTATTGTACCCGGTGTGTTAGTGTGGGGGAGGGGGGCTATTTTACTCAGTGTGTTAGTGTGGGGGAGAGGTTTGTTACCCAGTGTGTTAGTGTGGGGGAGGGGGTGTATTTTACCCGGTGTGTTATGTGGGGGAGGGGGTATTTTACTCAGTGTGTTAGTGTGGGGGAGGGGGTGTATTGTACCCGGTGTGTTAGTGTGGGGGAGGGGGGTATTTTACTCGGTGTGTTCGTGTGGGGGAGGGGGTATTTTACCCGATGTGTTAGTGTGGGGGAGGGGGTATTTTACCCGATGTGTTAGTGTGGCGGAGGGGGTGTATTTAACCCGGTGTGTTAGTGTGGGGGAGAGGATGTATTTTACCCGGTGTTCGTGTGGGGGAGGGGGTATTTTACCCGATGTGTTAGTGTGGGGGAGGGGGTATTTTACTCGGTGTGTTAGTGTGGGGGAGGGGGTATTTTACCCGATGTGTTAGTGTGGGGGAGGGGGTATTTTACTCGGTGTGTTAGTGTGGGGGAGGGGATTATTTTATCCGGTGTATTAGTGTGGGGGAGGGGATGTATTTTACCCGGTGTGTTAGTGTGGGGGAGGGGGGTATTTTACCCGGTGTGTTAGTTTGTGGGAGGGGGCTATTTTGCCCGGTGTGTTAGTGTGGGGGAGGGGATGTATTTTACCCGGTGTGTTATTGTTGGGGAGAGGTTTGTTACCCAGTGTGTTAGTGTGGGGGAGGGGGGGGTATTTTACCCGGTGTGTTAGTGTGGGGGAGGGGGTTATTTTATCCGGTGTATTAGTGTGGGGGAGGGGATGTATTTTACTCGGTGTGTTAGTGTGGGGGAGGGGGTTATTTTATCCGGTGTATTAGTGTGGGGGAGGGGGTTATTTTATCCGGTGTATTAGTGTGGGGGAGGGGATGTATTTTACTCGGTATGTTAGTGTGGGGGAGGGGGTTATTTTATCCGGTGTATTAGTGTGGGGGAGGGGATGTATTTTACCCGATGTGTTAGTGTGGGGGAGGGGGTATTTTACTCGGTGTGTTAGTGTGGGGGAGGGGGTTATTTTATCCGGTGTATTAGTGTGGGGGAGGGGATGTATTTTACCCGGTGTGTTAGTGTGGGGGAGGGGGTTATTTTATCCGGTGTATTAGTGTGGGGGAGGGGATGTATTTTACTCGGTGTGTTAGTGTGGGGGAGGGGGTTATTTTATCCGGTGTATTAGTGTGGGGGTGGGGATGTATTTTACCCAGTGTTCGTGTGGGGGAGGGGGGTATTTTACCCGATGTGTTAGTGTGGGGGAGGGGGTATTTTACTCGGTGTGTTAGTGTGGGGGAGGGGGTTATTTTATCCGGTGTATTAGTGTGGGGGAGGGGATGTATTTTACTCGGTGTGTTAGTGTGGGGGAGGGGGTTATTTTATCCGGTGTATTAGTGTGGGGGTGGGGATGTATTTTACCCTGTGTGTTAGTGTGGGGGAGGGGGGTATTTTACCCGGTGTGTTAGTTTGTGGGAGGGGGCTATTTTGCCCGGTGTGTTAGTGTGGGGGAGGGGATGTATTTTACCCGGTGTGTTATTGTTGGGGAGAGGTTTGTTACCCAGTGTGTTAGTGTGGGGGAGGGGGGGGGGTATTTTACTCGGTGTGTTAGTGTGGGGAGGGGGGGTATTGTACCCGGTGTGTTAGTGTGGGGGAGGGGGGGTATTTTACTCGGTGTGTTAGTGTGAGTGAGGGGATGTATTTTACCCGGCGTGTTAGTGTGGGGGAGGGGGGTATTTTGCTCGGTGTGTTAGTGTGGGGGAGTGGATGTATTTTACCCGGTGTATTAGTGTGGGGGAGGGGGGGGGGGTATTTTACTCGGTGTGTTAGTGTGGGGAGGGGGGGTATTGTACCCGGTGTGTTAGTGTGGGGGAGGGGGGTATTTTACCCGGTGTGTTAGTGTTGGGGAGGGGGGTATTTTACCCGGTGTGTTAGTGTGGTTGAGGGGGGTATTTTACCCAGTGACTTAGTGTGGGGGAGGGGATGTATATTACCCGGTGTGTTAGTGTGGGGGAGGCGGTTATTTTACCCGGTGTGTTAGTGTGGGGGAGGGGGGTATTTTACTCAGTCTGTTAGTGTGGGTGAGCGGGGGCTATTTTACCCGGTGTGTTATGTGGGGGAGGGGAGGGGGTATTTTACCCGGTGTGTTAGTGTGGGGGAGGGGGGGTATTTTACCCGGTGTGTTAGTGTGGGGGAGGGGGGTATTTTACCCGGTGTGTTAGTGTGGGGGAGGGGGGTATTTTACTCAGTGTACTAGTGTGGGGGAGGGGGGGTATTTTACTCAGTGTACTAGTGTGGGGGAGAGGGGGTATTTTACTCGGTGTGTTAGTGTGGGTGAGGGGATGTATTTTACCCGGTGTGTTAGTGTGGGGGAGGGGGAGTATTTTATCCTGCGTGTTTGTGTGGGGGAAGGGGATATTTTACCCGGTGTGTTAGTTTGTGGGAGGGGGCTATTTTGCCCGGTGTGTTAGTGTGGGGGAGGGGGGCTTTTTTACTCGGTGTTAGTGTGGGGGAGAGGTTTGTTACCCAGTGTGTTAGTGTGGGGGAGGGGGGGTGTTTTACTCAGTGTCTTAGTGTGGGGGAGGGGGTGTATTTTACCCGGTGTGTTATGTGGGGGAGGGGGTATTTTACTCAGTGTGTTAGTGTGGGGGAGGGGGTGTATTGTACCCGGTGTGTTAGTGTGGGGGAGGGGGTATTTTACTCGGTGTGTTAGTGTGGGGGAGGGGGGTATTTTACTCGGTGTGTTAGTGTGAGGGAGGGGGGTATTTTACCCGGTGTGTTATGTGGGGGAGGGGGTATTTTACTCAGTGTGTTAGTGTGGGGGAGGGGGTGTATTTAACCCGGTGTGTTAGTGTGGGGGAGGGGATGTATTTTACCCGGTGTTCGTGTGGGGGAGGGGGGTTTTTTACCCGATGTGTTAGTGTGGGGGAGGGGGTATTTTACTCGGTGTGTTAGTGTGGGGGAGGTGGTATTTTACTCGGTGTGTTAGTGTGGGGGAGGGGGTATTTTACTCGGTGTGTTAGTGTGGGGGAGGGGATGTATTTTACCCGGTGTGTTAGTGTGGGGGAGGGGGGTATTTTACCCGGTGTGTTAGTTTGTGGGAGGGGGCTATTTTGCCCAGTGTGTTAGTGTGGGGGAGGAGATGTATTTTACCCGGTGTGTTAGTGTTGGGGAGAGGTTTGTTACCCAGTGTGTTAGTGTGGGGGAAGGGGGGGGTATTTTACTCGGTGTGTTAGTGTGGGGGAAGGGGGGGGTATTTTACTCGGTGTGTTAGTGTGGGGGAGAGGGGGTATTTTACTCGGTGTGTTAGTGTGGGTGAGGGGATGTATTTTACCCGGTGTGTTAGTGTGGGGGAGGGGATGTATTTTACCCGGTGTGTTAGTGTGGGGGAGGGGGGGTATTTTACTCGGTGTGTTAGTGTGGGTGAGGGGGAGTATTTTATCCTGTGTGTTTGTGTGGGGGAGGGGGATATTTTACCCGGTGTGTTAGTTTGTGGGAGGGGGCTATTTTGCCCGGTGTGTTAGTGTGGGGGAGGGTTTTTTTTTTACTCGGTGTTAGTGTGGGGGAGAGGTTTGTTACCCAGTGTGTTAGTGTGGGGGAGGGGGGGTGTTTTACTCAGTGTCTTAGTGTGGGAGAGGGGGTGTATTGTACCCGGTGTGTTAGTGTGGGGGAGGGGGGCTATTTTACTCGGTGTGTTAGTGTGGGGGAGAGGTTTGTTACCCAGTGTGTTAGTGTGGGGGAGGGGGGGTGTTTTACTCGGTGTCTTAGTGTGGGGGAGGGGGTGTATTTTACCCGGTGTGTTATGTGGGGGAGGGGGTATTTTACTCAGTGTGTTAGTGTGGGGGAGGGGGTGTATTGTACCCGGTGTGTTAGTGTGGGGGAGGGGGGTATTTTACTCGGTGTGTTCGTGTGGGGGAGGGGGTGTATTTAACCCGGTGTTCGTGTGGGGGAGGGGGTATTTTACCCGATGTGTTAGTGTGGGGGAGGGGGTATTTTACTCGGTGTGTTAGTGTGGGGGAGGGGATTATTTTATCCGGTGTATTAGTGTGGGGGAGGGGATGTATTTTACCCGATGTGTTAGTGTGGGGGAGGGGGTATTTTACTCGGTGTGTTAGTGTGGGGGAGGGGATTATTTTATCCGGTGTATTAGTGTGGGGGAGAGGATGTATTTTACCCGGTGTTCGTGTGGGGGAGGGGGTATTTTACCCGGTGTGTTAGTGTGGGGGAGGGGGGTATTTTACCCGGTGTGTTAGTTTGTGGGAGGGGCTATTTTGCCCGGTGTGTTAGTGTGGGGGAGGGGATGTATTTTACCCGGTGTGTTATTGTTGGGGAGGGGGGGGTATTTTACTCGGTGTGTTAGTGTGGGGAGGGGGGGTATTTTACTCGGTGTGTTAGTGTGGGGAGGGGGGGTATTGTACCCGGTGTGTTAGTGTGGGGGAGGGGGGGGTATTTTACTCGGTGTGTTAGTGTGGGGAGGGGGGGTATTGTACCCGGTGTGTTAGTGTGGGGGAGGGGGTTATTTTATCCGGTGTATTAGTGTGGGGGAGGGGATGTATTTTACTCGGTGTGTTAGTGTGGGGGAGGGGGTTATTTTATCCGGTGTATTAGTGTGGGGGAGGGGGTTATTTTATCCGGTGTATTAGTGTGGGGGAGGGGATGTATTTTACTCGGTATGTTAGTGTGGGGGAGGGGGTTATTTTATCCGGTGTATTAGTGTGGGGGAGGGGATGTATTTTACCCGATGTGTTAGTGTGGGGGAGGGGGTATTTTACTCGGTGTGTTAGTGTGGGGGAGGGGGTTATTTTATCCGGTGTATTAGTGTGGGGGAGGGGATGTATTTTACCCGGTGTATTAGTGTGGGGGAGGGGGGTATTTTACCCGATGTGTTAGTGTGGGGGAGGGGGTATTTTACTCGGTGTGTTAGTGTGGGGGAGGGGGTTATTTTACCCGGTGTATTAGTGTGGGGGTGGGGATGTATTTTACCCTGTGTGTTAGTGTGGGGGAGGGGGGTATTTTACCCGGTGTGTTAGTTTGTGGGAGGGGGCTATTTTGCCCGGTGTGTTAGTGTGGGGGAGGGGATGTATTTTACCCGGTGTGTTATTGTTGGGGAGAGGTTTGTTACCCAGTGTGTTAGTGTGGGGGAGGGGGGGGGGTATTTTACTCGGTGTGTTAGTGTGGGGGAGGGGGGGTATTTTACTCGGTGTGTTAGTGTGGGTGAGGGGATGTATTTTACCCGGCGTGTTAGTGTGGGGGAGGGGGGTATTTTGCTCGGTGTGTTAGTGTGGGGGAGTGGATGTATTTTACCCGGTGTATTAGTGTGGGGGAGGGGGGTATTTTACCCGGTGTGTTAGTGTTGGGGAGGGGGGTTTTTTACCCGGTGTGTTAGTGTGGTTGAGGGGGGTATTTTACCCAGTGACTTAGTGTGGGGGAGGGGATGTATATTACCCGGTGTGTTAGTGTGGGGGAGGCGGTTATTTTACCCGGTGTGTTAGTGTGGGGGAGGGGGGTATTTTACTCAGTCTGTTAGTGTGGGTGAGCGGGGGCTATTTTACCCGGTGTGTTATGTGGGGGAGGGGAGGGGGTATTTTACCCGGTGTGTTAGTGTGGGGGAGGGGGGGTATTTTACCCGGTGTGTTAGTGTGGGGGAGGGGGTATTTTACTCAGTGTACTAGTGTGGGGGAGGGGGGGTATTTTACTCAGTGTACTAGTGTGGGGGAGAGGGGGTATTTTACTCGGTGTGTTAGTGTGGGTGAGGGGATGTATTTTACCCGGTGTGTTAGTGTGGGGGAGGGGGAGTATTTTATCCTGTGTGTTTGTGTGGGGGAGGGGGATATTTTACCCGGTGTGTTAGTTTGTGGGAGGGGGCTATTTTGCCCGGCGTGTTAGTGTGGGGGAGGGTTTTTTTTTTACTCGGTGTTAGTGTGGGGGAGAGGTTTGTTACCCAGTGTGTTAGTGTGGGGGAGGGGGGGTGTTTTACTCAGTGTACTAGTGTGGGGGAGGGGGGGTATTTTACCCGGTGTGTTAGTGTGGGGGAGGGGGTATTTTACTCAGTGTACTAGTGTGGGGGAGGGGGGGTATTTTACTCAGTGTACTAGTGTGGGGGAGAGGGGGTATTTTACTCGGTGTGTTAGTGTGGGTGAGGGGATGTATTTTACCCGGTGTGTTAGTGTGGGGGAGGGGGAGTATTTTATCCTGTGTGTTTGTGTGGGGGAGGGGGATATTTTACCCGGTGTGTTAGTTTGTGGGAGGGGGCTATTTTGCCCGGCGTGTTAGTGTGGGGGAGGGTTTTTTTTTTACTCGGTGTTAGTGTGGGGGAGAGGTTTGTTACCCAGTGTGTTAGTGTGGGGGAGGGGGGGTGTTTTACTCAGTGTCTTAGTGTGGGGGAGGGGGTGTATTGAACCCGGTGTGTTAGTGTGGGGGAGGGGGGCTATTTTACTCAGTGTGTTAGTGTGGGGGAGAGGTTTGTTACCCAGTGTGTTAGTGTGGGGGAGGGGGGGGGTGTTTTACTCGGTGTCTTAGTGTGGGGGAGGGGGTGTATTTTACCCGGTGTGTTATGTGGGGGAGGGGGTATTTTACTCAGTGTGTTAGTGTGGGGGAGGGAGGTATTTTACTCGGTGTGTTAGTGTGAGGGAGGGGGGTATTTTACCCGGTGTGTTATGTGGGGGAGGGGGTATTTTACTCAGTGTGTTAGTGTGGGGGAGGGGGTGTATTTAACCCGGTGTGTTAGTGTGGGGGAGGGGATGTATTTTACCCAGTGTTCGTGTGGGGGAGGGGGGTATTTTACCCGATGTGTTAGTGTGGGGGAGGGGGTATTTTACTCGGTGTGTTAGTGTGGGGGAGGGGGTATTTTACTCGGTGTGTTAGTGTGGGGGAGGGGGTATTTTACTCGGTGTGTTAGTGTGGGGGAGGGGGTTATTTTATCCGGTGTATTAGTGTGGGGGAGGGGATGTATTTTACCCGGTGTGTTAGTGTGGGGGAGGGGGGTATTTTACCCGGTGTGTTAGTTTGTGGGAGGGGGCTATTTTGCCCAGTGTGTTAGTGTGGGGGAGGAGATGTATTTTACCCGGTGTGTTAGTGTTGGGGAGAGGTTTGTTACCCAGTGTGTTAGTGTGGGGGAAGGGGGGGGGTATTTTACTCGGTGTGTTAGTGTGGGGGAGGGGGGTATTTTGCTCGGTGTGTTAGTGTGGGTGAGGGGATGTATTTTACCCGGTGTGTTAGTGTGGGGGAGGGGGGTATTTTGTCGGTGTGTTAGTGTGGGGGAGTGGATGTATTTTACCCGGTGTGTTAGTGTGGGGGAGGGGGGTATTTTACCCGGTGTGTTAGTGTGGGGGAGGGGGGTATTATACCCGGTGTGTTAGTGTGGTTGAGGGGGGTATTTTACCCAGTGACTTAGTGTGGGGGAGGGGGTGTATTTAACCCGGTGTGTTTGTGTGGGGGAGGGGGTATTTTACCCGGTGTGTTAGTGTGGGGGAGGGGGGTATTATACCCGGTGTGTTAGTGTGGTTGAGGGGGGTATTTTACCCAGTGACTTAGTGTGGGGGAGGGGGTGTATTTAACCCGGTGTGTTTGTGTGGGGGAGGGGGTATTTTACCCGGTGTGTTAGTGTGGGTGAGGGGGGGTATTTTACTCAGTGTGTTAGTGTGGGGAGGGGGTATTTTAACCGATGTGTTAGTGTGGGGGAGGGGGTTATTTTATCCGGTGTATTAGTGTGGGGGAGGGGGAGTATTTTATCCTGTGTGTTTGTGTGGGGGAGGGGGATATTTTACCCGGTGTGTTAGTTTGTGGGAGGGGGCTATTTTGCCCGGTGTGTTAGTGTGGGGGAGGGTGGGTATTTTACTCAGTGTGTTAGTGTGGGGGAGAGGTTTGTTACCCAGTGTGTTAGTGTGGGGGAGGGGGGGTATTTTACTTGGTGTCTTAGTGTGGGGGAGGGGGTGTATTGTATCCGGTGTGTTAGTGTGTGGGAGGGGGGCTATTTTACCCGGTGTGTTAGTGTGGGGGAGGGGGGGTATTTTACTCGGTGTGTTAGTGTGGGTGAGGGTGTGTATTGTACCCGGTGTGTTAGTGTGTGGGAGATGGGCTATTTTACCCGGTGTGTTAGTGTGGGGGAGGGGGGGTTTTTACTCGGTGTGTTAATGTGGGGAGGGGGGCTATTTTACTCAGTGTGTTAGTGTGGGGGAGGGGGGGTATTTTACTCGGTGTGTTAGTGTGGGGAGGGGGGGTATTGTACCCGGTGTGTTAGTGTGGGGAGGGGGGCTATTTTACTCAGTGTGTTAGTGTGGGGGAGAGGTTTGTTACCCAGTGTGTTAGTGTCGGGGAGGGGGGGTATTTTACTCGGTGTGTTAGTGTGGGGAGGGGGGGTATTGTACCCGGTGTGTTAGTGTGGGGAGGGGGGGTATTTTACTCGGTGTGTTAGTGTGGGTGAGGGGATGTATTTTACCCGGTGTGTTAGTGTGGGGGAGGGGGGTATTTTACCCGGTGTGTTAGTGTGGGGGAGGCGGTTATTTTACCCGGTGTGTTAGTGTGGGGGAGGGGATGTATATTACCCGGTGTGTTAGTGTGGGGGAGGCGGTTATTTTACCCGGTGTGTTAGTGTGGGGGAGGGGGGTATTTTACTCAGTCTGTTACTGTGGGTGAGCGGGGTCTATTTTACCCGGTGTGTTATGTGGGGGAGGGGGTATTTTACTCCGTGTGTTAGTGTGGGGGAGGGGATATTTAACCCGGTGTGTTAGTGTGGGGGAGGGGGGGGGGGGTTATTTTACTCAGTGTGTTACTGTGGGTGAGCGGGGTCTATTTTACCCGGTGTGTTATGTGGGGGAGGGGGTATTTTACTCAGTGTGTTAGTGTGGGGGAGGGGGTGTATTTAACCCGGTGTGTTAGTGTGGGGGAGGGGGGGTTATTTTACCCGGTGTGTTAGTGTGGGTGAGGGGGGGTATTTTACCCGGTGTGTTAGTGTGGGTGAGCGGGGTGACATTACCCGATGTGTTAGTGTGGGTGTGGGGGGGTATTTTACTCAGTGTGTTAGTGTGGGGGAGGGGGGGTATTTTACTCGGTGTGTTCGTGTGGGGGAGGGGGGTATTTTACCCGATGTGTTAGTGTGGGGGAGGGGGTTATTTTATCCGGTGTATTAGTGTGGGGGAGTGGGAGTATTTTATCCTGTGTGTTTGTGTGGGGGAGGGGGATATTTTGCCCGGTGTGTTAGTGTGGGGGAGGGTGGGTATTTTACTCGGTGTCTTAGTGTGCGGGAGGGGGTGTATTGTATCCGGTGTGTTAGTGTGGGGGAGGGGGCTATTTTACCCGGTGTGTTAGTGTGGGGGAGGGTGGGTATTTTACTCAGTGTGTTAGTGTGGGTGAGGGTTTTTTTTTTACTCGGTGTTAGTGTGGGGGAGGGTGGCTATTTTACTCAGTGTGTTAGTGTGGGGAGGAGGTGTATTTAACCCGGTGTTTTAGTGTGGGGGAGGGGGGGGGGTTATTTTACCCGGTGTGTTAGTGTGGGGGAGGGGGTTATTTTATCCGGTGTGTTAGTGTGGGGGAGTGGGAGTATTTTATCCTGTGTGTTTGTGTGGGGGAGGGGGATATTTTATCCTGTGTGTTAGTGTGGGGGAGGGGGTTATTTTATCCGGTGTGTTTGTGTGGGGGAGGGGGATATTTTACCCGGTGTGTTAGTTTGTGGGAGGGGGCTATTTTGCCCGGTGTGTTAGTGTGGGGGAGGGTTTTTTTTTTACTCGGTGTTAGTGTGGGGGAGGGGTTTTTTTTTACTCGGTGTTAGTGTGGGGGAGGGTGGCTATTTTACTCAGTGTGTTAGTGTGGGTGAGGGGGGGTATTTTACTCGGTGTCTTAGTGTGCGGGAGGGGGGTGTATTGTATCCGGTGTGTTAGTGTGGGGGAGGGGGCTATTTTACCCGGTGTGTTAGTGTGGGGGAGGGGGGTATTTTACCCGGTGTATTAGTGTGGGGGAGGGGGGTATTTTACCCGGTGTGTTAGTGTGGGGGAGGGGATGTATTTTACCCGGTGTATTAGTGTGGGGGAGGGGATGTATTTTACCCGGTGTGTTTGTGTGGGGCAGGCGATTATTTTACCCGGTGTGTTAGTGTGGGGGAGGGGTGATATTTTACTCGGTGCGTTAGTGTGGGGGAGAGGGGATGTATTTTACCAGGGGTGTTAGTGTGGGGGAGGGGGTATTTTACCTGGTGAGTTAGTGTGGGGGAGGAGGGGTATTTTACCCAGTGCGTTAGTGTGGGGGAGTGGGGTATTTTACCCGGTGAGTTAATGTGGGGGAGGGGGGTATTTTCCTCAGTCTGTTAGTGTGGGGGAGGGGGGATATTTTACCCAGTGTGTTAGTGTGGGTGAGGGGGGTATTTAACCAGTGTGTTAGGGTGGGGCAAAGGGGTATTTTACTCAGTGTGTTAGTGTGGGGGAGGAGTGGTATTTTACCCGATGTGTTAGTGTGGGGGAGGGGGGTATTTTACCTGATGAGTTAGTGTGCGGGAGGGGGGTATTTTAGTCAGTGTGTTAGTATGGGGCAGGGGGGTCTTTTGCCCGATGTGCTAGTGTGGGGGAGGGGGGTTATTTTACTCGGAGTGTTGGTGTCGGGGAGGGTTTTTTTAAAACTCTGTGTGTTCGTGTGGGGGATGGCTTTTTTTTAAGCCGGTGAGTTAGTAAGGGGGAGGGTTTTTTTTTTAACCCGGTGTGTTAGTGTGGGGGAGGGGGGTATTTTACTCAGTGTGTTACTGTGGGGTAGAGGGGGTATTTTACCCAGTGTGTTAGTGTGGGGAGGGGGTTATTTTACTCAGTGTGTTAGTGTGGGGGAGGGGGGTATTTTCCCCAGTGGGTTAGTGTGGGGGAGGGGGGTTATTTTACCCGGTGTGTTAGTGTGGGTGAGGGGGGTATTTTACCCAATGTGTTAGTGTGGGGGAGTGGATGTATTTTACCCGGTGTATTAGTGTGGGGGAGGGGGGTATTTTACCCAATGTGTTAGTGTGGGGGAGTGGATGTATTTTACCCGGTGTATTAGTGTGGGGGAGGGGGGTATTTTACTCGGTGTGTTAGTGTGGGGGAGGGGGGCTATTTTACTCAGTGTGTTAGTGTGGGGGAGGGGGGGTATTTTACTCGGTGTCTTAGTGTGGGGGAGGTGGGTATTTTACTCGGTGTGTTAGTGTGGGGGAGGGGGGGTATTGTACCCGGTGTGTTAGTGTGTGGGAGGGGGCTATTTTACTCGGTGTGTTAGTGTGGGGGAGGGGGGTTATTTTACTCGGTGTCTTAGTGTGGGGGAGGGGGGGTATTTTACTCAGTGTGTTAGTGTGGGGGAGGGGGGGTATTTTACTCGGTGTCTTAGTGTGGGGGAGGGGGGGTATTTTACTCGGTGTCTTAGTGTGGGGGAGGGGGGGTATTTTACTCAGTGTGTTAGTGTGGGGGAGGGGGGGTATTTTACTCGGTGTCTTAGTGTGGGGGAGGGGGGTATTTTACTCGGTGTCTTAGTGTGGGGGAGGGGGGTATTTTACTCGGTGTGTTAGTGTGGGGGAGGGGGGGTATTTTACTCGGTGTCTTAGTGTGGGGGAGGGGGGTATTGTACCCGGTGTGTTAGTGTGTGGGAGGGTATGTATTTTACCCGGTGTGTTAGTGTGTGGGAGGGGATGTATTTTACCCGGTGTGTTAGTGTGGGGGAGGGGATGTATTTTACCCGGTGTGTTAGTGTGGGGGAGGGGGGTATTTTACTCGGTGTGTTGGTGTGAGGGAGGGGGGTATTTTACCCGATGTGTTAGTTTGTGGGAGGGGGCTATTTTGCCCAGTGTGTTAGTGTGGGGGAGGGGATGTATTTTACCCGGTGTGTTATTGTTGGGGAGAGGTTTTTTACTCGGTGTGTTAGTGTGGGGGAGAGGTTTGTTACCCAGTGTGTTAGTGTGGGGGAGGGGGGGTATTGTACCCGGTGTGTTAGTGTGGGGGAGGGGGGGTATTTTACTCGGTGTGTTTGTGTGGGGAGGGGGGGTATTTTACTCGGTGTGTTTGTGTGGGTGAGGGGATGTATTTTACCCGGTGTGTTAGTGTGGGGGAGGCGGTTATTTTACCCGGTGTGTTAGTGTGGGGGAGGGGGGTATTTTACTCAGTGTGTTATGTGGGGGAGGGGTTATTTTACTCAGTGTGTTAGTGTGGGGGAGGGGGTGTATTTAACCCGGTGTGTTAGTGTGGGGAAGGGGGGGGGGGGGTTATTTTACCCGGTGTGTTAGTGTGGGGGAGGGGGTATTTTACCCGGTGTGTTAGTGTGGGTGAGGGGGGTATTTTACCCGGTGTGTTAGTGTGGGGGAGGGGGGGTATTTTACCCGGTGTATTAGTGTGGGGGAGGGGGTATTTTACCCAGTGTGTTAGTGTGGGTGAGCGGGGTGACATTACCCGATGTGTTAGTGTGGGGGAGGGGGGGTATTTTACTCGGTGTGTTAGTGTGGGTGAGGGGATGTATTTTACCCGGTGTGTTAGTGTGGGGGAGGGCGGGTATTTTACTCAGTGTGTTAGTGTGGGGAAGGGGGGTATTTTACCCGGTGTTCGTGTGGGGGAGGGGGTATTTTACCCGATGTGTTAGTGTGGGGGAGGGGGAGTATTTTATCCGGTGTATTAGTGTGGGGGAGGGGGAGTATTTTATCCTGTGTGTTTGTGTGGGGGAGGGGGATATTTTACCCGGTGTGTTAGTGTGGGGGAGGGTTTTTTTTTAACTCGGTGTTAGTGTGGGGGAGGGTGGCTATTTTACTCAGTGTGTTAGTGTGGGGGAGAGGTTTGTTACCCAGTGTGTTAGTGTGGGGGAGGGGGGTATTTTACTCGGTGTCTTAGTGTGGGGAGGAGGTGTATTGTATCCGGTGTGTTAGTGTGTGGGAGGGGGGCTATTTTACCCGGTGTGTTAGTGTGGGGGAGGGGGGTATTTTACCCGGTGTGTTCGTGTGGTTGAGGGGGGTATTTTACCCGGTGTATTAGTGTGGGGGAGGGGGTGTATTTTACCCGGTGTATTAGTGTGGGGGAGGGGGTATTTTACCCGGTGTGTTAGTGTGGGGGAAAGGTATTTTACCCGGTGTATTAGTGTGGGGGAGGGGGGTATTTTACCCGGTGTGTTCGTGTGGTTGAGGGGGGCATTTTACCCGGTGTATTAGTGTGGGGGAGGGGGTGTATTTTACCCGGTGTATTAGTGTGGGGGAGGGGGTATTTTACCCGGTGTGTTAGTGTGGGGGAGAGGGGTATTTTACCCAGTGTGTTAGTGTGGGGGAGGGGGTATTTTACCCGGTGTGTTAGTGTGGGGGAGAGGGGTATTTTACCCGGTGTGTTAGTGTGGTTGAGGGGGGTATTTTACCCAGTGACTTAGTGTGGGGGAGGGGATGTATTTTACCAGGGGTGTTAGTGTCGGGGAGGAGGGGTATTTTACCCAGTGCGTTAGTGTGGGGGAGGAGGGGTATTTTACCCAGTGTGTTCGTGTGGGGAGGGGGTATTTTACCCAGTGCGTTAGTGTGGGGGAGGGGGTATTTTACCCGGTGAGTTAGTGTGGGGGAGAAGGGGTATTTTACCCAGTGCGTTAGTGCGGGGGAGGGGGGTATTTTACCCGGTGAGTTAGTGTGGGGGAGGGGGGTATTTTACTCAGTCTGTTAGTGTGGGGGAGGGGGGGTATTTTACCAAGGGCGTTATTGTGGGGGAGGGGTGGGTATTTTACTCAGTGTGTTAGTGTGGGGGAGGGGCTGTATTTTACTCAGTGTGTTAGTGTGGGGGAGGGGGTGTATTTTACCTGATGAGTTAGTGTGCGGGAGGGGGGTATTTTAGTCAGTGTGTTAGTATGGGGCAGGGGGGGTCTTTTGCCCGATGTGCTAGTGTGGGGGAGGGTTTTTTTTAACCCGGTGAGTTAGTGTGGGGGAGGGGGGTATTTTACTCAGTGTGTTACTGTGGGGTAGAGGGGGCGTTTTACCCAGTGTGTTAGTGTGGGGAGGGGGTTATTTTACTCAGTGTGTTAGTGTGGGGGAGGGGGGTATTTTCCCCAGTGGGTTTGTGTGGGGGAGGGGGGTTATTTTACCCGGTGTGTTAGTGTGGGTGAGGGGGGTGTTTTACCCGGTGTGTTAGTGTGGGGGAGGGGGTATTTTACCAAATCTGTTAGTGTGGGGGAGGGGGTTATTTTACCCTGTGTTCGTGTGGGGGAGGGGAAGTATTTTACCCTGTGTTCGTGTGGGGGAGGGGGGTATTTTACCCGATGTGTTAGTGTGGGGGAGGGGGTATTTTACTCGGTCTGTTAGTGTGGGGTAGTGGATGTATTTTACCCGATGTGTTAGTGTGGGGGAGGGGGTATTTTACTCGGTGTGTTAGTGTGGGGGAGGGGGTATTTTACTCGGTGTGTTAGTGTGGGGTAGTGGATGTATTTTACCCGATGTGTTAGTGTGGGGGAGGGGGTATTTTACTCGGTGTGTTAGTGTGGGGGAGGGGGTATTTTACTCGGTGTGTTAGTGTGGGGTAGTGGATGTATTTTACCCGATGTGTTAGTGTGGGGGAGGGGGTATTTTACTCGGTCTGTTAGTGTGGGGGAGGGGGTATTTTACTCGGTGTGTTAGTGTGGGGGAGGGGGTATTTTACTCGGTGTGTTAGTGTGGGGGAGGGGATGTATTTTACCCTGTGTTCGTGTGGGGGAGGGGGGTATTTTACCCGCTGTGTTAGTGTGGGGGAGGGGGTATTTTACTCGGTGTGTTAGTGTGGGGGAGGGGATGTATTTTACCCTGTGTTCGTGTGGGGGAGGGGGGTATTTTACCCTGTGTTCGTGTGGGGGAGGGGGGGTATTTTACCCTGTGTTCGTGTGGGGGAGGGGGGTATTTTACCCTTTGTGTTAGTGTGGGGGAGGGGGTATTTTACTCGGTGTGTTAGTGTGGGGGAGGGGGTTATTTTATCCGGTGTATTCGTGTGGGGGAGGGGGGTATTTTACCCTTTGTGTTAGTGTGGGGGAGGGGGTATTTTACCCGGTGTGTTAGTGTGGGGGAGGGGGTTATTTTATCCGGTGTATTAGTGTGGGGGAGGGGGGTATTTTACCCAGTGTGTTAGTGTGGGGGAGGGGTGAGGGGGAGTATTTTACCCTGTGTGTTCGTGTGGGGGAGGTGGGCTATTTTGCCCGGTGTGTTAGTGTGGTGGAGGGGATGTATTTTACCCGGTGTGTTATTGTGGGGGAGAGGTTTTTTACTCAGTGTGTTAGTGTGGGGGAGGGGGGGTATTTTACTCGGTGTGTTAGTGTGGGTGAGGGGATGTATTTTACCCGGTGTGTTAGTGTGGGGGAGGGGGGTATTTTACCCAATGTGTTAGTGTGGGGGAGTGGATATATTTTACCCGGTGTGTTAGTGTGGGGGAGGGGGGTATTTTACCCGGTGTGTGAGAGTGGTTGAGGGGCGTATTTTACCCAGTGACTTAGTGTGGGGGAGGGGATGTATTTTACCCGGTGTGTTTGTGTGGGGGAGGGGGGATATTTTACTCGGTGCGTTAGTGTGGGGGAGAGGGGATGTATTTTACCCGGGGTGTTAGTGTGGGGGAGGAGGGGTATTTTACTCAGTCTGTTAGTGTGGGTGAGCGGGGGCTATTTTACCCAGTGCGTTAGTGTGGGGGAGGGGGGTATTTTACTCAGTGTGTTAGTGTGGGTGAGGGGGGTATTTAACCAGTGTGTTAGGGTGGGGCAAAGGGGTATTTTACTCAGTGTTAGTGTGGGTGAGGGGGGGTATTTTACCCAGTGTGTTAGTGTGGGTGAGGGGGGTATTTTACCCGGTGTGTTAGTGTGGGGGAGGGGGGTATTTTACCCGGTGTGTTAGTGTGGGGGAGGGGGGTATTTTACTCGGTGTGTTCGTGTGGGGGAGGGGGGTATTTTACTCGGTGTGTTAGTGTGGGGTAGTGGATGTATTTTACCCTGTGTTCGTGTGGGGGAGGGGGGTATTTTACCCGGTGTTAGCGTGGGGGAGGGGGTATTTTACTCAGTGTGTTCGTGTGGGGGGTATTTTACTCAGTGTGTTAGTGTGGGGGAGGGGATGTATTTTACCCTGTGTTCGTGTGGGGGAGGGGGGTATTTTACCCGGTGTTAGCGTGGGGGAGGGGGTATTTTACTCAGTGTGTTCGTGTGGGGGGTATTTTACTCAGTGTGTTAGTGTGGGGGAGGGGATGTATTTTACTCGGTGTGTTAGTGTGGGGGAGGGGATATATTTTACCCTGTGTTCGTGTGGGGGAGGGGGGTATTTTACCCGGTGTTAGCGTGGGGGAGGGGGTATTTTACTCAGTGTGTTCGTGTGGGGGGTATTTTACTCAGTGTGTTAGTGTGGGGGAGGGGATGTATTTTACCCTGTGTTCGTGTGGGGGAGGGGGGTATTTTACCCGATGTGTTAGTGTGGGGGAGGGGGTATTTTACTTGGTGTGTTAGTGTGCGGGAGGGGGGTATTTTACTTGGTGTGTTAGTGTGCGGGAGGGGGGTATTTTACTTGGTGTGTTAGTGTGCGGGAGGGGGGTATTTTACCCGGTGTGTTAGTGTGGGGGAGGGGGGTTATTTTACTCAGTGTGTTAGTGTGGGTGAGGGGGGTATTTTACCCAGTGTGTTAGTGTGGGGGAGGGGGGTATTTTACCCAGTGTGTTAGTGTGGGGGAGGGGGCTATTTGACAGTTTAGTGTGGGGGAGGGGGTTTTTTACCCGGTGTTAGTGTGGGGGAGGGGGGTATTTTACTTGTTGTGTTGGTGTGGGGGAGGGGGGTATAGTACTCAGTGTGTTAGTGTGGGGGAAGGGGGCATTTTACGTAGTGTGTTAGTGTGCGGGAGGGGGGTATTTTACCCGGTGTGTTAGTGTGGGGGAGGGGGGTTATTTTACTCAGTGTGTTAGTGTGGGTGAGGGGGGTATTTTACCCAGTGTGTTAGTGTGGGGGAGGGGGGTATTTTACCCAGTGTGTTAGTGTGGGGGAGGGGGCTATTTGACAGTTTAGTGTGGGGGAGGGGGGTTTTTACCCGCTGTTAGTGTGGGGGAGGGGGGTATTCTACTTGTTGTGTTGGTGTGGGGGAGGGGGGTATAGTACTCAGTGTGTTAGTGTGGGGGAAGGGGGGTATTTTACTTGTTGTGTTCGTGTGGGGGAGGGGGGTATTTTACTTGTTGTGTTCGTGTGGGGGAGGGGGGTATTTTACTAGGTGTGTTAGTGTGGGGGAGGGGGGTATTTTACTTGGTGTGTTAGTGTGGGGGAGGGGGGTATTTTACCCGGTGTGTTAGTGTGGTTGAGGGGCGTATTTTACCCAGTGACTTAGTGTGGGGGAGGGGATGTATTTTACCCATTGTGTTTGTGTGGGGGAGGGGGGATATTTTACCCGGTGTGTTAGTGTGGGGGAGGCGATTATTTTACCCGGTGTGTTCGTGTGGGGGAGGGGGGATATTTTACTCGGTGCGTTAGTGTGGGGGAGAGGGGATGTATTTTACCCGGGGTGTTAGTGTGGGGGAGGGGGTATTTTACCCGGTGCGTTAGTGTGGGGGAGGGGGGTATTTTACTCAGTCTGTAAGTGTGGGCGAGCGGGGGCTATTTTACCCAGTGCGTTAGTGTGGGGGAGGGGGGTATTTAACCAGTGTGTTAGGGTGGGGCAAAGGGGTATTTTACTCAGTGTGTTAGTGTGGGTGAGAGGGGGTATTTTACCCGATGTTTTGGTGTGTGGGAGTGGGGGTATTTCACCCAGAGTGTTAGTGTGGGGTAGGGGGTAAATTACCCGATGTTTTGGTGTGTGGGAGTGGGGGTATTTTACCCAGAGTGTTAGTGTGGGGGAGGAGTGGTATTTTACCTGATGAGTTAGTGTGCGGGAGGGGGGGTATTTTACTCAGTGTGTGAGTATGGGGCAGGGGGGGTCTTTTGCCCAATGTGCTAGTGTGGGGGAGGGGGGTTATTTTACTCGGAGTGTTAGTGTGGGGGAGGGTTTTTTTAAACTCGGAGTGTTAGTGTGGGGGAGGGGTGGTATTTTACTCAATGTGTTAGTGTGGGGGAGGGGTGGGTATTTTACTCTGTGTGTTAGTGTGGGGGAGGGGGGGTATTTTACTCTGTGTGTTAGTGTGGGGGAGGGGGGTATTTTACCCAGTGTGTTAATGTGGGGAGGGGGTTATTTTACTCAGTGTGTTAGTGTGGGGGAGGGGGCTATTTGACACAGTTTAGTGTGGGGGAGGGGGGTATTTTACCCCGTGTTAGTGTGGGGGAGGGGGATATTTTACTTGTTGTGTTTGTGTGGGGGAGGGGGGTATTTCACCTGATGTGTTAGTGTGGGGGAGGGGGGTATTTTACTTGGTGTGTTAGTGTGGGGGAGGGGGGTATTTTACTTGGTGTGTTAGTGTGGGGGAGGGGGGTATTTTACCCAGTGTGTTAGTGTGGGGGAGGGGGGTATTTTACTTGGTGTGTTAGTGTGGGGGTATTTTACTCAGTGTGTTAGTGTGGGGGAGGGGGGTATTTTACTTGGTGTGTTAGTGTGGGGGAGGGGGATATAGTACTCAGTGTGTTAGTGTGGGGGAGGGGGGGTATTTTACTCAGTGTGTTAGTGTGGGGGATGGGGGTATTTTACCTGATGTGTTAGTGTGGGGGAGGGGGTTATTTTACTCAGTGTGTTAGTGTGGGGGATGGGGGTATTTTACCTGATGTGTTAGTGTGGGGGAGGGGGTTATTGTACTCAGTGTGTTAGTGTGGGGGAGAAGGGATATTTTACCCAGTGTGTTAGTGTGGGGTGGGGGGTATTTTACCCAGTGTTTAGTGTGGGGGAGGGGGGTATTTTACTCAGTGTGTTAGTGTGGGGGAGGGGGGTATTTTACCCAGTGTTTAGTGTGGGGGAGGGGGGGGGGTATTTTACCCAGTGTTTAGTGTGGGGGAGGGGGGGTATTTTACCCAGTGTGTTAGTGTGGGGGAGAAGGGATATTTTACTCAGTGTGTTAGTGTGGGGGAGGGGGGTATTTTACTCAGTTTAGTGTGGGGGAGGGGGGGTATTTTACCCGGTGTGTTAGTGTGGGGGATGGGGGGTATTTTACTCAGTATGTTCGTGTGGGGGAGGGGGGTATATTACCCAGTGTGTTAGTGTGGAGGAGGGGGGCTATTTTACTCAGTTTAGTGTAGGGGGGGGCTATTTTACTCAGTGTGTTAGTGTGGGGGAGGGGGTATTGTACTCAGTGTGTTAGTGTGGGGGAGGGGGGGTATTTTACCCGTTGTGTTAGCGTGGAGGAGGGGGTTATTTAATTGGTGTGTTAGTGTGGGGGAGGGGGGTATTGTACTCAGTTTAGTGTGAGGGAGGTGGGTATTTTACCCGGTGTGTTAATGTGGGGGGGGGGGGTTATTTTACTCGGTGTGTCAGTGTGGGGGAGGGGGCTATTTTACCTGATGTGTTAGTGTGGGGGAGGGGGTGTATTCTATTCAGTGTGTTGGTGTGGGCCATTGGGGTATTTTACCCGATGTGTTAGTGTCGGGGAGGGGGGCGGGATATTTTACTCAGTGTGTTAGTGTGGGGCGGGGGGTATTTTACCCAGTGTGTTAGTATGGAGGTGGGGGTATTTTACCCAGTTTGTTAGTGTAGGGGAGGGGGGTATTTTACTCAGTTTGTTAGTGTGGGGGAGGGGGATATTTTACTCCGTTTGTTGGTGTGGGGGAGGGGGATATTTTACCTGGTGTGTTAGTGTGGGGTAGAGGGGGTATTTTACCCAGTGTGTTAGTGTGGGGTAGAGGGGGTATTTTACCCGGTGTGTTTGAGTGGGGGAGGGGGGTATATTACTGTATGTTAGTGTGGGGGAGGGGGGGTATTTTACCAACTGCGTTAGTTTGGGGGAGGGAGGGTATTTTACCCAGTAGGTTAGTGTGGGGGAGGCGGGTATTTTACCCAGTGGGTTAGTGTGGGGGAGGGGGTTATTTTACCCGGGGTGTTAGTGTGGGGGAGGGAATGATTTTACCCGGTGTGTTCGTGTGAGTGAGGGGGTATTTTACACCGTGTGTTAGTGTGGGGGAGGGGTGTATTTTACGTAGTGTGTTAGTGTGGGGGAGGGGGGTATTTTACTCAGTTTGTTAGTGTGGGGGAGGGGGGCATTTTACGTAGTGTGTTAGTGTGGGGGAGGGGGGTATTTTACGTAGTGTGTTAGTGTGGGGGAGGGGGGCATTTGACTCAGTGTGTTAGTGTGGGGGAGGGGGGTATTTTACGTAGTGTGTTAGTGTGGGGGAGGGGGGTATTTTACGTAGTGTGTTAGTGTGGGGGAGGGGAGTATTTTACGTAGTGTGTTAGTGTGGGGGAGGGGGGCATTTGACTCAGTGTGTTAGTGTGGGGGAGGGGGGTATTTTACGTAGTGTGTTAGTGTGAGGGAGGGGGGCATTTTACTCAGTGTGTTAGTGTGGGGGAGGGGGTATTTTACGCAGTGTGTTAGTGTGGGGGAGGGGGGTATTTTACTCAGTTTGTTAGTGTGGGGGAGGGGGGTATTTTACGTAGTGTGTTAGTGTGGGGGAGGGGGGTATTTTACGTAGTGTGTTAGTGTGGGGGAGGGGGGCATTTGACTCAGTGTGTTAGTGTGGGGGAGGGGGGTATTTTACGTAGTGTGTTAGTGTGGGGGAGGGGGGTATTTTACGTAGTGTGTTAGTGTGGGGGAGGGGAGTATTTTACGTAGTGTGTTAGTGTGGGGGAGGGGGGTATTTTACGGAGTGTGTTAGTGTGGGGGAGGGGGGTATTTTACTCAGTTTGTTAGTGTGGGGGAGGGGGGCATTTTACGTAGTGTGTTAGTGTGGGGGGAGGGGGGTATTTTACGTAGTGTGTTCGTGTGGGGGAGGGGGGGCATTTTACTCGATTTGTTCGTGTGGGGGAGGGGGGTATTTTACGTAGTGTGTTAGTGTGGGGAAGGGGGATACTTTACGTAGTGTGTTAGTGTGGGGGAGGGGATTATTTTACAGAGTGTGTTAGTGTGGGGGAGGGGGTATTTTACGTAGTGTGTTAGTGTGGGGGAGGGGGGTATTTTACTCCGTTTGTTAGTGTGGGGTAGGGGGGTATTTTACTCCGTTTGTTAGTGTGGGGGAGGGGGGTATTTTACGTAGTGTGTTAGTGTGGGGGAGGGGGGTATTTTACGTAGTGTGTTCGAGTGGGGGAGGGGGCATTTTACTCGATTTGTTCGTGTGGGGGAGGAGGGTATTTTACGTAGTGTGTTAGTGTGGGGAAGGGGATTATTTTACAGAGTGTGTTAGTGTGGGGGAGGGGGGTATTTTACGTAGTGTGTTAGTGTGGGGGAGGGGGGTATTTTACTCCGTTTGTTAGTGTGGGGGAGGGGGGTATTTTACTCCGTTTGTTAGTGTGGGGGAGGCGGGTATTTTACTCCGTTTGTTAGTGTGGGGGAGGCGGGTATTTTACGTAGTGTGTTAGTGTGGGGGAGGGGGTATTTTACTCCGTTTGTTAGCGTGGGGGAGGGGGGTATTTTACGTAGTGTGTTAGTGTGGGGGAGGGGGGTATTTTACTCCGTTTGTTAGCGTGGGGGAGGGCGGTATTTTACGTAGTGTGTTAGTGTGGGGGAGGGGGGTATTTTACTCAGTTTGTTAGTGTGGGGGAGGGGGGTATTTTACGGAGTGTGTTAGTGTGGGGGAGGGGGGTATTTTACGTAGTGTGTTAGTGTGGGGGAGGGGGGTATTTTACGCAGTGTGTTCGTGTGGGGGAGGGGGGTATTTTACTCAGTTTGTTAGTGTGGGGGAGGGGGTATTTTACGTAGTGTGTTCGTGTGGGGGAGGGGGGCATTTTACTCGATTTGTTCGTGTGGGTGAGAGTGGTATTTTACGTAGTGTCTTAATGTGGTGGAGGGGGGTATTTTACGTAGTGTGTTCGTGTGGGGGAGGGGGGCATTTTACTCCGTTTGTTAGTGTGGGGGAGGGGGGCATCGATTTTACGTAGTGTGTCAGTGTGGGGAGGGGGGCATTTTACGTAGTGTGTTAGTGTGGGGGAGGGGGGTATTTTACGTAGGGTGTTAGTGTGGGGGAGGGGGATATTTTACGTAGTGTGTTAGTGTGGGGGAGAGGGGCATTTTACTCCGTTTGTTAGTGTGGGGGAGGGGGCATTTTTACGTAGTGTGTTAGTGTGGGGGAGGGGAGTATTTTACGTAGTGTGTTAGTGTGGGGGAGGGGGGTATTTTACGTAGGGTGTTAGTGTTGGGGAGGGGGGTATTTTACGTAGCGTGTTAGTGTGGGGGATGGGGTATTTTACTCAGTTTGTTAGTGTGGGGGAGGGGGGTATTTTACGTAGTGTGTTAGTGTGGGGGAGGGGGTATTTTACTCAGTTTGTTAGTGTGGGGGAGGGGGGTATTTTATGTAGTTTGTTAGTGTGGGGGAGGGGGGGTATTTTATGTAGTTTGTTAGTGTGGGGGAGGGGGGTATTTTACGTAGTGTGTTAGTGTGGGGGAGGGGGTATTTTACTCAGTTTGTTAGTGTGGGGGAGGGGGGTAATTTTACGTAGTGTGTTAGTGTTGGGGAGGGGGGTATTTTACGTAGGGTGTTAGTGTGGGGGGGGTATTTTACGTAGTGTGTTAGTGTGGGGGACGGGGATATTTTACTCAGTTTGTTCGTGTGGGGGAGGGGGGTATTTTACATAGTTTGTTAGTGTGGGGGAGGGGGGTATTTTACGTAGTGTGTTAGTGTGGGGGAGGGGGGGTATATTACGTAGTGTGTTAGTGTGGGGGAGGGGGTTATTTTATGTACTGTGTTAGTGTGGGGGAGGGGGTCTTTTACTCCGTTTGTTAGTGTGGGGGAGGGGGGTATTTTAGGTAGTGTGTTAGTGTCGGGGAGGGGGTTATTTTACGTAGTGTGTTAGTGTGGGGGAGGGGGTATTTTACTCAGTTTGTTAGTGTGGGGGAGGGGGGTATTTTACGGAGTGTGTTAGTGTGGGGGAGGGGGGTATTTTATGTAGTGTGTTAGTGTGGGGGAGGGGGTATTCTACTCAGTTTGTTAGTGTCGGGGAGGGGGGTATTTTAAGGAGTGTGTTAGTGTGGGGGAGGGGGGGTATTTTACTCAGTTTGTTAGTGTGGGGGAGGGGGTATTTTACGGAGTGTGTTAGTGTGGGGGAGGGGGGTATTTTATGTAGTGTGTTAGTGTGGGGGAGGGGGTATTTTACGGAGTGTGTTAGTGTGGGGGAGGGGGGTATTTTACGCAGTGTGTTAGTGTGGGGGAGGGGGTATTTTACTCCGTTTGTTAGTGTGGGGGAGGGGGGTATTTTACATAGTGTGTTAGTGTGGGGGAGGGGGGTATTTTACTCCGTTTGTTGGTGTGGGGGAGGGGGGTATTTTACGTAGTGTGTTAGTGTGAGGGAGGGGGGGTATTTACGTAGTGTGTTAGTCTAGGGGAGGGGGATATTTTACTCAGTTTGTTAGTGTGGGGGAGGGGGTATTTTACGGAGTGTGTTAGTGTGGGGGAGGGGGGCATTTGACGTAGTGTGTTAGTGTGGGGGAGGGGGTATTTTATGTAGTGTGTTAGTGTGGGGGAGGGGGGCATTTTACGTCGTGTGTTAGTGTGAGGGAGGGGGGGTATTTTACTTAGTGTGTTAGTTTGGGGGAGGGGGGTATTTTACGTAGTGTGTTAGTGTGGGGGAGGGGGGTATTTTATGTAATGTGTTAGTGTGGGGGAGGGGGGTCATTTTACGTAGTTGTGTTAGTTTGGCGGAGGGGGGGTATTTTACTCAGTGTGTTAGTGTGGGGTGGGGGTATTTTACGTAGTGTGTTAGTGTGGGGGAGGGGGGCATTTTACGTAGTGTGTTAGTGTGGGGGAGGGGGGTATTTACTCTGTTTGTTAGTGTGGGGGAGGGGGGTATTTTACATAGTGTGTTAGTGTGGGGGAGGGGGGTATTTTACCCAGTTTGTTAGTGTGGGGGAGGGGGGGTATTTTACGTAGTGTGTTAGTGTGAGGGAGGGGGGGTATTTTACGTAGTGTGTTAGTCTAGGGGAGGGGGATATTTTACTCAGTTTGTTAGTGTGGGGGAGGGGGTATTTTACGGAGTGTGTTAGTGTGGGGGAGGGGGGCATTTGACGTAGTTGTGTTAGTGTGGGGGAGGGGGGTATTTTATGTAGTGTGTTAGTGTGGGGGGAGGGGGGCATTTTACGTCGTGTGTTAGTGTGAGGGAGGGGGGTATTTTACGTAGTGTGTTAGTGTGGGGGAGGGGGGCATTTTATGTAATGTGTTAGTGTGGGGGAGGGGGGTCATTTACGTAGTGTGTTAGTTTGGCGGAGGGGGGGGTATTTTACTCAGTGTGTTAGTGTGGGGTGGGGGTATTTTACGTAGTGTGTTAGTGTGGGGGAGGGGGGGCATTTTACGTAGTGTGTTAGTTTGGCGGAGGGGGGGTATTTTACTCAGTGTGTTAGTGTGGGGTGGGGGTATTTTACGTAGTGTGTTAGTGTGGGGGAGGGGGGTATTTTACTCTGTTTGTTAGTGTGGGGGAGGGGGGTATTTTACTCTGTTTGTTAGTGTGGGGGAGGGGGGTATTTTACGTAGTGTGTTAGTGTGGGGGAGGGGGGTATTTTACCCTGTTTGTTAGTGTGGGGGAGGGGGGTATGTTACGCAGTGTGTTAGTGTGGGGGGAGGGGGGTATTTTACCCAGTTTGTTAGTGTGGGGGACGGGGGTATTTTACGTAGTGTGTTAGTGTGGGGGAGGGGGGTATTTTACCCAGTTTGTTAGGGTGGGGGAGGGGGGGTATTTTACGTAGTGTGTTAGTGTTGGGGGAGGGGCGTATTTTACCCAGTTTGTTAGTGTGGGGGAGGGGGGTATTTTACGTAGTGTGTTAGTGTGGGGGAGGGGGTATTTTACCCAGTTGTTAGTGTGGGGGAGGGGGTATTTTACCCAGTTTGTTATTGTGGGGGAGGGGGGTATTTTACTCTGTTAGTGTGGGGGAGGGGGTATTTTACTCTGTTTGTTAGTGTGGGGGGAGGGGGGTATTTTACCCAGTTTGTTAGTGTGGGGGAGGGGGGTATTTTACGTAGTGTGTTAGTGTGGGGGAGGGGGGGTATTTTACTCCGTTTGTTAGTGTGGGGGAGGGGTATATTTTACGTAGTGTGTTAGTGTGGGGGAGGGGGGTATTTTACTCCGTTTGTTAGTGTGGGGGAGGGGGGTATTTTACGTAGTGTGTTAGTGTGGGGGAGGGGGGGTATTTTACTCTGTTTGTTAGTGTGGGGGAGGGGGGTATTTTACGTATTAGTGTGTTAGTGTGGGGGAGGGGGGTATTTTACTCCGTTTGTTAGTGTGGGGGAGGGGGGTATTTTACTCTGTTTGTTAGTGTGGGGGAGGGGGTGTATTTTACTCCGTTTGTTAGTGTGGGCGGAGGGGGGTATTTTACTCCTTTTTTTAGTGTGGGTGAGGGGGGTATTTTACTCCGTTTGTTAGTGTGGGGGAGGGGGGTATTTTACTCCTTTTTTTAGTGTGGGGAGGCGGGTATTTTACGTAGTGTGTTCGTGTGGTGGAACGGGGGTATTTTACCCAGTTTGTTAGTGTGAGGGAGGGGGGGTATTTTACTCTGTTTGTTAGTGTGGGTGAGGGGGGTATTTTACTCCGTTTGTTAGTGTGGGGAGGGGGGTATTTTACTCCGTTTGTTAGTGTGGGCAGGGGGGTATTTTACTCCGTTTGTTAGTGTGGGGGAGGGGGGTTATTTTACCCAGTTTGTTAGTGTGGGGGAGGGAGGTATTTTACTCCGTTTGTTTAGTGTGGGGGAGGGAGGTATTTTACGTAGGTGTGTTTGTGTGGGGGAGGGGGGTATTTTACCCAGTTTGTTAGTGTGGGGGAGGGGGGTATTTTACGTAGTGTGTTAGTGTGGGGGAGGGGGGTATTTTACCCAGTTTGTTAGTGTGGGGGAGAGGGGGGTATTTTAAGTAGTGTGTTAGTGTGGGGGAGGAGGGTATTTTACCCAGTTTGTTAGTGTGGGGGAGGGGGGTATTTTACCCAGTTTGTTAGTGTGTGGGAGGGGGGGTATTTTACCCAGTTTGTTAGTGTGGGGGAGGGGGTATTTTACGTAGTGTGGTTAGTGTGTGGGGGTTGGAGGTATTTTACCCAGTTTGTTAGTGTGGGGGAGGGGGGTATTTTACCCAGTTTGTTAGTGTGGGGGAGGGGGGGTATTTTACGTAGTGTGTTAGTGTGGGGGAGGGGGGTATTTTACTCAGTGTGTTAGTGTGGGGGAGGGGGGTATTTTACCCAGTTTGTTAGTGTGGGGGGAGGGGGGGTATA